>NC_060119.1:918287945-918590975 GCF_021461395.2 Schistocerca americana | reverse complement strand
GTCTACTGAACATTCTTCCGCCATCAGGAATCGAATCTACTATCTTCGAGAGGGGCGCCACCAAACAAGACTGCCTTTCGATCTCAGCTGAAGAGCGACTTGTTTTCTTTGACTTATTGAACTGGTTTGTACTGTACATTTCTGGCTAAAGTGTGCTCTAATTAGCACATGGCGTACATGCGCCTGTTGTATCGATTGCAGATTGCAATGCGTCTGAAGCCAGATGTTTTGTAAGGCTCTCGTATGATTTCTGTTTCTGTAAATACTTCAGCTTTGCTGTATTGGGACGAAGATGAACGAGCGCGATGCATGAGTGGTGAATAAGAACCCTGACGCTGTGTTTAATTTTATCTGTGGTTGATTTGCTAGCCAATCAGTTGTGCAGTGCTGGGGTATTCTTATTTTCGGCATGATAGCGAACATCTAAGAATCAGATCGGTTTTTTGTGAATCTGGGAGAAGCTGCCTGGAAGACTTTGTTATAGAGATGAAAACTCATTTATAATACTTTTCGTTCTTTATATTGATGGAGAAGATGTTAGAGAAATTTTGAAGGTAACTAAGGCAAGCGCAAGAGTTGTTTATCAGAACTGTAAATTGAAGGAAATCTTTCTCCCCCAAAAACTAATAAGTTTTATGCTTAGTGTTAATATGGAGGCAGACAAATCCGAAAAAAGCCGCCTATACTGTCGCAGTAAGTAAAAACTAAATTTACATCCAGATCGACAGATAAGCTATAGTCATGGCGATACATTAAAGTGTGACCCATCTTTCTGCCATAGAACCAGCACCCAGCATTATGCTACTACCAGTAATGATGTAACTTCCCGGATTCTCCCGAAACCATCTGAAGATGAACCTGAAAAGGTTCGAAAACCGGTTCATGTAATAAAGCATTATTATTCAAAAAAAGTGACTGGTTGCAGTTGTGTGTAACTTATTTACATTCAATACACAGTCACGGATCTAAAATATCCGTATGGATAAGCATAATATGATATCTGTTTTCAATGTGTCACAAATTATGCAGTTGATTGAGATGTCTGCAATTTTTGTAATGAGAGAATTTCGCAGATGTTGCAGTCCTTCTTATGTTGAAGGTCATTTTGTCAATAATCAGAGTTTAATTTTTCAGGAACAATTTCTTTAAAGCTAAAACCAACTCCATGATTTATAGTACAGTTTTAAATATTTTGTAGTGTATGCATTGCACCTTACGCCACACGGAGTCACAGATTGTTTCTGATAAGCAAAAAGAAAGAAATTAGTAGTGAGTAGTTCATTTTCCTTTTAGCTGTTGCATCTGCTGATTTGTGTTCGCTTTCGAGAACATCAGTACTCTAGACACAAAAACAGCACGCTGAGCAAGAGGTAAGTCACATATTTCAGGGCAGATCACACGTCGCATTCTTGTGCGAACAGTATGTAGATTAATTTTCAGTAAATAGTGTTGATAATTTCAAACAGTTATTTTCTTCCGTGTAGTGCAATAATTTATTTTTCGTGGATACTCCAAGTCAAACATTGCACTTCATATCATGCAACGTTCATAATGTACTTCGGTACTGAATTTTAGTTAAATTTAGTAGTTTTCGTGTAACGTACAGTTAGATTCTTTCTCCATTTCATTAAATTCATTTTCTTTATTTCAAATTTTCCATTTCAGGAAGTTTAAGGTTTTATTTCATGCCATTGTTCACATGCGCAACACAGGGCCACCCAACAGTCAATTTTGCTCAGCAATTCAATACGATATCAAAAGTACACATTACATGAGAACAAAGTTTTTGAAGTCAATATATTCAATTTTCTCATATACAAGCAAAGTTGTTATAGAAGGCTTAGGGTTTGTATGCCGATAGATTTCCTAATAGACATTTACCCAACAAGAAGACGCTTCAAAAAATACATGAACGTCTTGTGCGGACAAGGTCTTTCGAGAAAAGGTCACTTCATTGTGGAAGACCAAACAGTTTTACAACAAAGAGTATTTCATCATGTTGAGGACAGTAATGGCAGCGCTACAAGAGGAGCAGAAATTGAGAATGTGTGTCACGTGGTAGTAATGAAAGTGTTACGAGAGCAATTCCTTTGTTCTCATCTTCAGAGAGTGCAGTGTCGTAATGAAACGGATTTTCAATCCAGAAAAGCAAGCGAGAATAGTTTTAAATAAAAATTTCCCAAATAAATGGATAGGTCGTGGAAAAGCAACATATTTGCCTCTTCAGTCTTCTGGTATCAGTCCATTCGAGTTTTATTTGTGCAGACATTTATAGGACGTAGAATATTCAAGAAATTCCTGAAATTTCTCCCCAACGTGTTCAAGAAAGATTTCTGCAGATATAGCAAACACCAGGAATATGGGAGAGAGTACGACAGCCCATGGTGCGGCATTTAGAAACCTGTCTTAGAGCTAACGGTAAACATTTTGAGCATTTCGTTTACCTAACAGAAGATAACATTTGAAAAGAAAAAAACTCTAGAACGAAGATGGAAATTTGAAAGCAAAGAAATGGAGTGAAGCATATACGTAACAACGAAAAAGTGTCTGTAACCAAGAAAATTTTTAAAAAATGACTCTTATTGTTGTTGTTGTGGTCGTCAGTCCTGAGACTGGTTTGATGCAGCTCTCCATGCTACTCTGCTCTGTGCAAGCTTCTTCATCTCCCAGTACCTACTGCAACCTACATCCTTTTGAATCTGCTTAGTGTATTCATCTCTTGGTCTCCCTCTACGATTTTTACCCTCCACGCTGCCCTCCAATACTAATTTGGTGATCCCTTGATGCCTCAGAACATGTCCTACCAACCGATCCCTTCTTCTAGTCAAGCTGTGCCACAAACTTCTCTTCTCCCCAATCCTATTCAATACCTCCTCATTAGTTATGTGATCTACCCATCTAATCTTCAGCATTCTTCTGTAGCACCACATTTCGAAAGCTTCTATTCTCTTCTTGTCCAAACTATTTATCGTCCACGCTTCACTCCATACATGGCCACACGCCATACAAATACTTTCTGAAATGACTTCCTGACACTTAAATCTATATTCGATGTTAACAAATTTCTCTTCTTCAGAAACGCTTTCCTAGCCATTGCCAGTCTACATTTTATATCCTCTCTACTTCGACCATCGTCAGTTATTTTGCTCCCCAAATAGCAAAACTCCTTTACTACTTTAAGTGTCTCATTTCCTAATCTAATTCCCTCAGCATCACCCGACTTAATTCGCCTACATTCCATTATTCTCGTTTTGCTTCTGTTGATGTTCATCTTAAATCCTCCTTTCAAGACACTATCCATTCCGTTCAACTGCTCTTCCAAGTCCTTTGCTGTCTCTGACAAAATTACAATGTCATCGGCAAACCTCAAAGTTTTTATTACTTCTCCATGTATTTTAATACCTACACCGAATTTTTCTTAGTTTCTTTCACTGCTTGCCCAATATGAAGATTAAATAACATTGGGGATAGGCTACAACCCTGTCTCACTCCCTTCCCAACCATTGCTTCCCCTTCATGCCCCTCGACTCTTATAACTGCCATCTGGTTTCTGTACAAATTGTAAATAGCCTTTCGCTCCCTGTATTTTACCCCTGCCACCTTCAGAATTTGAAAGAGAGTATTCCAGTCAACATTGTCAAACGCTTTCTCTAAGTCTACAAGTGCCAGAAACGTAGGTTTGCCTTTTCTTAATCTAGCTTCTAAGATAAGTCGTAGGGTCAGTATTGCCTCACGTGTTCCAATATTTCTACGGAATCAAAACTGATCTTCCCCGAGGTCGGCTTCTACTAGTTTTTCCATTCGTCTGTAAAGAATTCGCGTTAGTATTTTGCAGCTGTGGCTTATTAAACTGATTGTTCGGTAATTTTCACATCTGTCAATACCTGCTTTCTTTGGGATTGGAATTATTATATTCTTCTTGAAGTCTGAAGGTATTTCGCCTGTCTTATACATCTTGCTCACCAGATGGTAGAATTTCGTCAGGACTGGCTCTCCCAAGGCCGTCAGTAGTTCTAATGGAATGTTGTCTACTCCTGGGGCCTTGTTTCGACTCAGATCATTCAGTGCTCTGTCAAACTCTTCACGCAGTATCATATCTCCCATTTCATCTTCTATGTATACGAAATTCTTCGTTTCCTTTTAGTCCTCTATCCATTCCCCAGGGGTTTCCTCCGTATTAGTCAACACACTGTATATGGGCAGGTGTTTCGCAGTGACTGCCATTTGTCCACATGGCGTCAAGTTTAAATAAGCGAGCCGTATGCTGATCGCCAATGGAGACGGCCGTGTTCTCGAGACAGTTCTACGCTCACGAAGCGTAATAATCGGAGGGTGGATACGCCGAGAGAAGGTCAGCAGGGGTAACATGATACTCATTTCGGTTTAAATACCGCCTTGAAGCAAAAGGCTTCTTCTAATAGAGAGGTTGGAATTGCGATTATCGTTTCTGTGATAAGACTGGATATTATTCGTTGTGGACACCCTCAAAAATCGTATCACTTGTATAATTCTCATGATTGGAGAGAAAGATTATTCATTTTAGATAACTAGAGTGGTAGTCAACTTATTAGAAGCTGAATGGCTGGGACCACGACCTCAAACTGAAAGTAGATGACGTGCGAATAACCACTTTGCCTTTAAACACAGAGTATGGGAGCGAGGACCTACGGACGACGATCTACCGAAGGCTAACGTGACTAGTAAGTTCACTTTCACAGTTCGCTGATTCCTCCTCCCTATATGGACACTTCCTGTTTGTCACCCGACGAAAACAGAAGCTAAACATCCCTCCCCAGCTCTCTCGTCTTCACTGTCTCCAGCTGCCTTTAGCATTATGCTAAACTGCTAGAAAGTGTCTCCAGCAGCCATGTCCCGAGTGAAAGTCGCGATACTTCCTTCAGTAACACTACGGCTTAATCCTACGAACACCAACGATCTCATCGTTGACTGGCTGTTGAACAGTCATCAAAATTGGAGGTAAGAAGAAAATGAAACACTCTAATGCCCCAAAGTTCGTAGGATTCTCGAGATAAAAGAAACAAAATGAGGCACGCTGATAACTTAAAAGGTACGGCAGCAACGTTACTGCAAGTGACACAGAGTAACTGATGTAAGACACCGTCACTGATGAGGTGAGTCACCGCTCGCTCTCCACCCATTGCGGCCTACAGAATTCCAACAACGAGTGTTGTGCTACTGGATTCTAGGCGCAAACAGTCGATCTGCACCAGATAAGTTACTTCCGAGAGACGGCCTTTGGTTCACCACAACCTCAATTTTCGCCCAATAACCACATGGTTCTCATATACCATAACACTTTCGGCTACTACAAAAAATTTCTTTATTGTCCATCTCCCTCTATATCGATCTTTTTCTTTACATTTAATTTATCATCTTTATTCTCGTGATGCAAGTTTTAGTATTTGTTTTTCGTCTCATAAATAATCCCCTATATTAGTAACGTTTACTGAAAGTCAGAATCAGCTCTTATTCGCAAACGATAGGTTTTATGAACACTCTGTGAACTAAAGCCAGATAGGAGAGAGAATTGCTCAACGTACTTTTCGACATTTTCTATGAAAAGCTTTCTGAGACAATTCAAGTATCACAGTAGATGTACAAGATCGAAATACAAGTGTCAGACAAAGATATGGAAACACCACAAACGCAACACATTACCATCACGTCAGAACACTGTTTCAGAAGCAACAAAAAAAACATGCCAAATTCAGAAGAACGCAAAATCCCCAAGACTGGCTAAGTCTCACGGAAGCTCGAAATTTAGTGCTTTTAATAGTTTCCACAATTAAACATTGTCTCAAAATATGGTAGAAAACCCAAATAAATTCTAGTCGTATGTAAAGTACACCAGTGGCAAAAAACAGTCAATACCGTCACTGCGCGATAGCGATGGAAATGTTAATGATGATGGTGCCACTAAAGCGGAGTTACTAAATACAGTTTTCCGTAATTCCTTCACGGGAGAAGACGAAGTAAATATTCCAGAATTCGAAACCAGAACAGCTGTTAGCATGAGTGACATAAAAGTAGATATCTTAGGTGTTGCGAAACAACTCAAATTACTTAAGAAAGGCAAGTCTTCCGGTCCAGATGGTATACCAATCAGGTTCCTTTCAGAGTATACAGACACAATGGCGCCTTTCTTAGCAATCAAATACAATCCCTCACTTGACGAAAGGTCTGTTCCTAAAGACTGGAAAGTAGCACAGGTCACACCAATATTCAAGAAAGGAAATAGGAGTAAACCACTGAATTACAGACCCACACACTGGCCTCAATTTGCAGTAGGATTTTGGAGCATATACTGTACTCGAACATTATGAATCACCTTGATGAAAATGACTTACTGATACATAACCAACAAGGATTCAGAAAATATCGTTCTTGTGCAACAGAGCTAGCTCTTTATTCCCATGAAGTAATTAGTGCTGTCGACAAGGCATCTCAGATCGGTTCCATATTCTTAGATTTCCAAAAAGCTTTTGATACCGTTCCTCACAAGCGACTATTAATTCAAATTGCGTGCATATGGAGAATGATCTAGAGAGAATTTCTGTATGGTGCCAAAAGTGGCAGTTGGCACTAAACAAAGAAAAGTGCGAGGTCATCCACACGGGTACTAAAATAAATCAGATAAATTTTGGGTATACGATAAATCCCACAAATCTAAGGGCTGTCAGTTCGACTAAATACCTAGGAATTACAATTATGAACTGCTTAAATTGTAAATACCACATACATAATATTGTGGGAAAAAGAAAAGGAAAGTGTCACTGATATACGCGAGTTGGCGTGGCAGTCACTGAAACAAAGGCGGTTTTCTTTGCGGCGAGATCTATTTACGAAATTTCGATCACTAACTCTCTCTTCCTAATGCGAAAATATTTTGTTGACACCCACCTACGTAGGGAGAAATGATCATCATAATAAAATACGAGAAATCAGAGCTCGAACGGAAAGATTTAGGTGTTCCTTTCTCCCACGCGACATTAGAGAGTGAAATGGTAGAGAAGTAGTATGAAAATGGTTCGATGAAGCTTCTGTCAGGCACTTAAGTGTGAATTGCAGAGTAACCATGTAGATGTAGATGTAGATGCCTAATGCGGTGTAGGGAAACTGTTTGCTTCCAAAATAGTTTCCAATCGTCCCTGAATGAAAAAATACAGATTCAGTATTGTTTTTAAAGGACGCTTACCTCATTCCTCCTGCAGAGTAGTGGCTGGTTGAGGTAAGGATGATGGATGCGGGTAGCGATCACGCACCCTTCTCAACAATATTGAGATCTGGTGACTGGGGTGACCAGGGGAGGTGAGACAATTCGTCATCGGGCGCACAAAATCAGTCGTCGACGACGAGAGCTGTATGACGTGTGACCCTGTCGTCTTGGAACACAGCAACAGCATTGGGGAGCAAATGTTACACCATGGAATGGACCTGATAAGCCAAAATGGTTACACAATTCGTGGCAGTAAACTGACAGTGTGGAGTAATTATGGGGTCCATGGAGAACCACGATACGGCTGCTCAAACCATCCAGACCCCACCATGTTCACTCTTGCGACGTAAACTCGGCCAGAAGGTGGAAACAGTGCGAAACAAGGCTCACCCCACCAAATCACATTCTTACATAGCTCCATAGTCCAAGTTTCCCCTTATGGGCATTTGCATCACTGATGGTGGTTTTGGAACGCCAGGTAGCCCTGCAGCTCTCTGCTTGTGGGGTTACCTTCGTGCTATTTGGTGCTGTCAGGGTTCGCGAGTGTGGTATTCGGCTCTGCAGTGACGTTTGCAGCTGTCATTCTTCTATTTTTCGTCTCAATCCTTTCGCACGATCGTCTGTCACGATCAGTCAGCACACTCTTTCATCCGCGTTGAGACTTAGCGCGTGATGTTTTTTCACTGTCCCCGTATGCGGTATAAATCGACACGGTGGTTGCTGAAACACCGAACGCTTAGGCTACTTATATGAAGGAAGCACCCACCATACGAGAACCAACAATTTGTCCACGTTCGAATTCTCTTATCTCCAATGTAACGCACTGACAAGTACACACAACACTGTTCTGACAACGACTGATATTTGCATCGTATTGATGGCATTGCACAGACACCGTTCGTGGTTAAGTACAACAAGGCAGCGTGCAGGCTTGGCTATCATCTGCATTTGTATTCAAGCATACATTTTTCGCAGTGTTCACATATTTTAGTCCATCACCTGTTCGACGATACAGGTAATTTGTTTCCTGAAAAAGACGATGTTTTAATTTATCATAAAATTAGTACAAATATTTCTGTAACAACCGAATTTTTTTTCACTAGAAAAATCCACCTCCAGATTCGTAACCTATGGTCAAAGTGCGGTCTATCGATACATGTATGACTCAATGTGCTTAGTTCTGATTTAAACAATTCTTCAGTCATTTCCCTTTTTGAGGGATTTTAGCCCTTCTCTCCACACGTCAGTCCAGTTTAATCATTATATCATTAGCATGATTTTTTTACAAACAGAATTGTCAGGCTATGAGGATCCTCGAGTTCCATTTTGTTCCACTAAATCGTACTCAGACTTGACCATCACTGTCACTGAAGGTTGTACAAATGATGGTTTGATGAGGAATTGCGTCGTGATATATACAGCTGTACTTATATTGATTTTGACGACTTCTGTCACACTGATCATCCTCGGAAAAGGTAAATGAAAACTTTCATCCAAAACGTAACCTTAAAATTGTGCCTCAGGGATGCATGTACACCGCACAAGATTATGGCTCCAGCGTTTCTTGAAGTGGGCTACGACTGGTTCTGCCTTCAGCTGTGTGGCTGACCCGAGGACGTCATTTGGCTACAAGACTATGCAGCCCATTTCTTTTTGCAGAGTTCTATAATAACGATTTCTTTAGTTATAGATCACCCGTCATCACTCAGATATTACTGCATCTTGGACGCGGAGTAATGGGTCAACAGAGTGAACACCACTGGTCGTTGGAGCAGGGCACCGAAGGAACTGAGCTAAAAACTGCACAGCAAAATAGTGCACATACAGATTACACAGAAAAATGACGCAGTGGTTCATACAGTGTACTCAAATTAGAAAAGGAAGCGGATTCAAACATCCAGTATCACGCAGTAGGTGTTTCGTCATTTATCTGGAAGTCACTTGCGGAGAATACAGTCATTGTTCCTCTAAGAAGTCCAGCCTGTTGCAGGGATAGACCTGACTCTTCGTTAAATGACTCAGAAGGATGCTGCAAAATTTTCCAACACTCTTTTCCTCAATATAGGATGATTCTGATTACTGATCTATGATATTTATTAACGTACCAGTTATTTAGCTGTAGTAGAACTGCTGTAAATACGTGGTGATGTCAAGAAGATCCGGTAATACCGGTAATTGCCTTCCGATGGTAGCTTCAAATCGTTGGCGGGGAGTTACTGCAAGGTGCTTCCCCATGCGAGAGTACGCCTGTGCCAAGACCTTGTGGGCAACTATGACGCCTCTACCGATCTTCACGTTCAGGGAATGTTTTTCCGTCTGTTACTGGTATGTAGTGAGTTTAAACTGCTACACACTGCAGTACAAACGAGAGAACGAGTGCTGAAGAGCAGCTCAAAGATCACGAAGACAAAGTAAAAGCGTCTGTCATTGGTTTCAAATAATGCAAAGTCACACTACCGATATTAGGACAGGAAGAGCATCGCTTCAGTACGTAGAGAGAGGTGGGCGGAGGACACAGATACAAGATTACTACTAATGACTGAAGCGATTCCATAGATTTTCTGTATCTATATTATACTAAATATTGTCACAGTGCTTTGTTCATACATAGAAACACTCAAATCGTGTTTTTTTTGTCATATGACAAGTGCTTCTTATGTGCCCCCTTATTGATTCTGCACCGAGCGAGGTGGCGCAGTGGTTACCACACTGGACTCGCATTCGGGAGGACGACGGTTCAAACCTGCATCCAGCCATCCTGATTTAGGTTTTACGTGATTTTCATAAATCGCTTCAGGCAAATTCCAGAATGGTTCCCGTGAAAGGGCACGGCCGACTTCCTTCCCCATCCTTCCCTAATCCGATGGGACCAATGACTTCGCTGTTTGATCCTCTCCCCCGTATCAACAAACCAAATCAACTGATTTTGCAGATATCAAGTCGATGGTCAACTTCTCCATACGTTCGTTACCGCATGTCCCTATCAATATCTTCAAAAGCACTTTGAGCTCGCAGCTCAGATAGATTCGTTAGCAGAAGAGACGTAAACATTGAATCTTTCACGCAACCTGACAAAAAAAAACCATTTGGGTTTAGGGCGGGAGAGCGTTGGTGCCATGACACGAACTCCTGATTATCAACCCCACCATTACTGATCCATTGGTCTCTCAGTTTCTTGTGTAATAGGTCGCGCGGGGTGGCCGTGCGGTCTGGGGCGCCTTGCCACTGTTCGCGCGGCTACCCCCGCCAGAGGTTCGAGTCCTCCCTCGGGCATGGGTGTGTGTATTGTCCTTAGCGTAAGCTAGTTTAAGTAGTGTGTAAGCCTAGGGACCGATGACCTTAGTAGTTTGGTCCCACAGGAACTTACCACTACCTGTGTAACAGTTGACGAACATCTGGGAGTAGGGTGGAATGCCATCCTCTTGGTAAATGAAGTCCACACTGTCAGCCGCCACTTGTGGCATCAGTCAATTTTCCAGTAGGTCCACGCACGCCGTCAAGCGTTTCTTCAGTCCCTGCCAACCGATCGGTTAATTTCCACTTGGAGAGGTGCACCAAGCTTTAAACTGCGCATACCACTGCCGAATGGAGTTGGCAGTTGGTGGATCTTTGCTGAAGTTATGCTGAAGTGTCGTTACACTCTAACTGCGGAAAGACGTGAATGTATTTCAAGCATAAAATACCCTTTCTTGACGCCTGTGGCCATCTTGCCTAACCACTCACTGCTGCTCTCTCGTGGTAGATACCTGAAGTGTGGCTGCAACTACATCTACATCTACATCTATACTCCGCGAGCCACCTTACGGTGTGTGGCGGAGGGTACTTATTGTACCACTATCTGATCCCCCCTTCCCTGTTCCATTCACGAATTGTGCGTGGGAAGAACGACTGCTTGTAAGTCTCCGTATTTGCTCTAATTTCTCGGATCTTTTCGTTGTGATCATTGCGCGAGATATATGTGGGCGGTAGTAATATGTTGCCCATCTCTTCCCGGAATGTGCTCTCTCGTAATTTCGATAATAAACCTCTCCGTATTGCGTAACGCCTTTCTTGAAGTGTCCGCCACTGGAGCTTGTTCAGCATCTCCGTAACGCTCTCGCGCTGACTAAATGTCCCCATGACGAATCGCGCTGCTTTTCGCTGGATCATGTCTATCTCTTCTATTAATCCAACCTGGTAAGGGTCCCATACTGATGAGCAATACTCAAGAATCGGACGAACAAGCGTTTTGTAAGCTACTTCTTTCGTCGATGAGTCACATTTTCTTAGAATTCTTCCTATGAATCTCAACCTGGCGCCTGCTTTTCCCACTATTTGTTTTATGTGATCATTCCACTTCAGATCGCTCCGGATAGTAACTCCTAAGTATTTTACGGTCGTTACCGCTTCCAATGATTTACCACCTATGGCATAATCGTACTGGAATGGATTTCTGCCCCTATACAAAACTTTCCGAGTTTTTCCGTATGAGTGATGAGTTTTGTCGCAGTAGGTCGATTAATACAGCTAAAGTGAATTTATGAAATCTCTTCAGGCGTCCATAATAACCTTCTATTACAAAAGCTGCTCAGAATGGAGTGAAACTTTTAGAACTTCCTTAGAGGTCTGAGATTTGCTCAACTGCAGAGAGACTTCTTGGATACATTGTCGACACTTGTCAGACAGCTTCATTGATCTGAAATGTGTGGTGAATGAACCTCAACGTGTCGCCAGCCTCCTACCTTGTAAGCTCACTTGCAGAGGCGTGATAGTCTTGCTAGGTAGCGTTCTGAATTCACGGTTGTTTAAGGTCCAAGACATCCAAAACAATCTCACGCTACCTATTCCAGAAGACTGTGCACATCACTTGATCCATGGATGGCCGTGTCTTGAACTTCTCCTGTTTTGGGATTCCCTTGTCTCCACTTCATGGTTTGTGCTTTGGAGTCCAGCTCGTAGTGATGACGCCACAGCTAATCCGCGGTAATGGCGGTGTTCAGAAAATTGTCACCTTTAGCCTCCTGTTGATCCAGCGGGTCTTGAATTGTTTGCTTAAGCTTCAATAAAACTCACGTCGCCCAGACACTGTGATAGCCAAGAAAGTGAAACTTCTCGTCTAAGATATTACAGCGGACTTTCAACTTTGCATGCAATTCCTTAATCGTAATCTGCCGATCGTTATCGATGAGTTGAACGAGACGTTGCTCAGTCTGTAGGAAGGAAGCTGCCGACCGCGTCGTGGCTTGTCGTGAACACCCTTGTCAACTCTGCTTAAATGCACTACCCACCGCCTCATATTATTCATTCCTCATGTATCGTCTCCATGTACCTTGAAAAAGACTCTACTGATCAGTTGGCGCAATTTGTTCAGCAGTGAGAAATTCAGCGGCAGATTTCTATTTCAAATGCACATAAATGTCTGACGCCGTTTCGGAACGCTCCGCTACAGCTGCTGTCTGTTGCAGAGCAACGTAGCCAACAGCCGGAAAAATCAAAATTTAGTAATACACCAACATAATGTGTCCGACACTCAAGGCGTAAACACAAAAGAACAGGAGCCAACAAATGACCTTCGAAGCATGCAAAACTGAGCCTCATTTTATCGTCTCTGAGTCGACACTACCAGATTTCTTCATTAAGGCTGACCCGCAGTGAGATGAATTATTTAACGGATTTAATGTCTCTTGCTGCTGTCACTTATTTCCTTTATTCATTGTACGATTGCACAAGTCTGTAAGTTGTAACCAGCTAGTATGTTGAGTGCAATGGTTCAGAAAAATATATGCATTTTAAACACTTTCATTTGCACCCGTACTAACAGAGCTAATGATGCAAGATTTATGACAACTAGCATAATGCCAAAGGGTGAATTTTCTAAAGAATATCATAGCTTAAGACCGAAATTGTGGATTCGCACGACGAATAAAGGAAATAAATTATACGAGTAATTGCAGGCATCATTACATGGTTTAGGCAATCATATCGTTTTTCCATGTATTGTAGTATTATTTCGAGAGTCAAGTCCCAGTAATTCATATTGACGGTCATTCCGTCAGTCTGGAACTCCTTTTAGCATCTTTCCCCTTACTTTCACTTACGTTCAGGAAAAGGACGTTTTGGCTAATGTATTATCGTATCAGATAGGTAGCTCCCAGCATATTTTTATTTGCTGCACTTAAATGACTCGATGGTCGTACAGTCTGGTCGGACAGTGTGTGATCTCACACTTGTTCCTGATATTGTAATTCATGCCGTGGGACCGCCTTGATAGCACAGAAAGCATTTCAGAATAGGAGCACACATTTTCATTATAAAGCGACTCAAAGTTCATTTTACATCTAAACGTAGGCTTGTGGTACAGCACCGTGTCTGTCAATCGCTCCAGTGAACTACGACTCGCATCTCCACACTCACGCTGCTCGACTGGTTGCAGCAGCAGACAAGGTGGCCTCGTCTTAATGTGTTCAACGCTTTGTAGCTCTTCTCGACACGCATCTGCACACGGATGAACGCATTTTTATCTCACGTCGCCATTTAGATACAGATATCCTTGAACTTCTTAGACATGCCTTGTTTAATATCTTTAATGACTTGAAAACACGGACAGCGGAAGCATCGCAACAATGTACGAGGCCTGTTCAGAAAGTAAGCTCCGATTGATTGCCAAATGGAAACCACAGTGAACATCAGAAATGTTTTACTTGTAACAATTAGCTACACCTTTCAGCTACTTCTCTACGTAGTCGCCGTTCTGACTTAGACTTTTGTCATAGCGTTGTACCAACTTTTCAATAGCCTCATCATAGAAGGCAGCCGCCAGTGCTTTCCGCCAATTCTCCACGCTGGCCTACACCTCGTTGTCTGTGCCAAAATGTTGTCTTCAAAGACAGCGGTTCATGTGACCAGAGATGAAACTCAGGGGGAGACAACTGCGGACCGTATTGTGGGTAATCTAACATTTCCATTTGAAAACGATGCAGGAGCATCTTCATTGCCCCTGCAGAATGCGGCTGAGAATTGTCGTGAAGACGAAACAGCACGACAGTTATGTAATGTTAGCTGCATAGCTTCAGGCGAAATTTCTCACCAGGCCCTCGTACTTGGCGGCAGACACTATTTTCTAGACATCTTTACGCACTCACTGCGAGCTCAGAAATGAGAAGAGCGACGTGATGCTAACTGGGGTTATACTAGAGACACTACCCAACACATCTGTGCAAAGCTTTATCGGATTTTCATAGTCGTTTCCATTTCGCGACCGATCGGAGCTTACTTTCTGAACGCCCCTCGTATGTTTGAGAGGGCCGAGCGGAGAACCGCGGTTTGGGGGCTCTTTTGTGCTCGGTTTCTATTTGAGTTAGGGACATGGGGTAAAACGTTTTTTATTTAGCCCGGACCAGCAGCCATTTGTATATCCATTCCAACATCTTTCTTACTGTAGCCATGTAACAGTATATGAAGCAAGGCTTGAACGACGAGCCGGACTGAGGGTCCAGAAAAATTGTGCGACTCGATTAATTCCTTTTGCAAAAGATGTTAATTTGGCTGACGTTCATACTCAGCTACTGGCACCATTTATATGTGCATCGTTCCATTTTGCGTGCAAATACGTGCAAAAAAACTTTTTTCTGGGAGTTTTTCGAAGCGTGCCCCTTCTATACTTTAAAGTTGTAGGAATCGGATCAAACTTTGCACTAAGGTAGATAAACGGATAAACTCAAAAAGAAATGTTTTATCCAGTAATTCTTATAGGTTGTCGAGATACGATAGTTTAAAGACGAGGTAAAATGTAGCGCGTAATATCACTCTTATGAGAAGTGAATGTGCAGAAACGGTTAAAAGTTATTAAATTGAATAAAAATGCATTCTTAAGATAAAACTGAAAATCGTTTGAAGAAATATAACTGCATTCGGATTTTTCATGTAAAAAACACGTTTTTTGTGAGTTTTGTACGCGCACCACTTGTGCCAATCGGTTCAAATTCCATAAGAAGGTAGACACATGTAATTAATGGTCGTCCTGTTGTTTTGTGGAAACTTCATCAGCTGCCACGATTTAAACAGAATGTTTAAAAAAAAGACAATTAAAAAACCTACACAGATCAGTCGTCCTCCGAGTCAATAAAAATCTGCATCGGTTGCCAAGCTGTGGTGGTATACTGCTAAAATTGTGGTAGAGTAAACGTTGGGGACCAGTGTGCAAAATGCTCCAGGGCGAATATGTCCTGGGCAGAGTTGGGAATGTAAAAAAAGGGGAACTAGCTTTACGAGTTATCTGACAGCTCCAAAGACATTTAAATCAAAACATCTCGACTTATTAGGCTATTTTCCTTCCGCAGCGCACTGAACTCTACTACCTGCAAGGTGTTGGCGCACCTGCATCTTGCTATTTATTGGCTGAAGTCCCTGATCTTGTGCACAAAACACAAAAAACTCTGTAGCCATAGTAACCAATACGTAATATCATATGACTGAAGAACATACATGTAACAGCTGAAAAAGGTTTCGTGGAAGGAATAAAATTTCTGGAGGTGGATTTGTTCCTGGAAGGATTGCATTGTGGATCGTATTACTTTATTTGACATGTTGCAGTATATTAATGACATGGGTACTAATATTAACAAGTAAAGAAGCGCGAATATATCAAGATGCTTAGATTTACATGTCTTTGAAGCTGCGAGAGCTACTTCCCTTCTCCTACATCCCCCTAAATCTGCCCCGAACATATTCACCTTTCTGTGCTATGACGAAGCATTTTTCATTTTGGTTAGTACATATGTGAGCAGTGACACTGTTATCAGAATATTGTAATTAATTTTGACCGTGTACTTATGATATATTAGACATGGATGTGACAAGCAGTCCGAGTTTATGACAATATCATTACATTGAGCCAATGTCTGTGGCACAGGCTAAATCTACTTTACAGGACTTACTCCTCCTGGTCAGAACTAACGAATGGTTGTATTGCTTAAATAAGACCCTGGGCTAGCCTAGACAATTCTTAGGTAGACACAAAGACAGCTATGTTGACGGGACTTCTATTTCCTCTCCTCACATCTCGTCTTCGAGAGTGGAAGTATTTGGCTGTCACGTATGACGAAGTACCTTCAGATTATTATACATTTTTAAACATATTTTCAGAATAAAATTACTGACGTGCGTCATTTGGACGACAGAGAAAGCGTATGAAAAATGACCCAGAATGGAATATAAATAGTCCAGTTTCACGTCTGAATGGAAAACTAATTTTGGAATGGTCGTGAGGTGAATGCTTAAGTGACTGTGAAATTCGAACGCGAGTGTAAGGAATATTGCAATATTACTGTGACAAAAAAGATATTAGTGTTATTAAATGCTACTGCTTTTTCTCGTGGAGAGTTGTGTTAAACATGCGTTGCCCAAGCATTTAAGGCAAGGCGATGGAACCTCATTATAAGATCTGGATCAACATAATATCTGGCAATAAACGGAGGCGAGATACAATTTATCCTCCGTAAAGAAATCTGTAAGCGGAATCTTAATCTCATACAGAGCACAGCCTTGCAGCTGATGGTTGTTAATAAGAAATACTTATCGCCTCTGACATCAATTTGATCGCGGAAGGTTCCAGCAGGGAGCAATAAAATTAGCTTCTGGAAGATTACTCCACCTGTCTTCTCGGCGCTCCAGAACTGTAAACATAATTTTTCTCTCCAACAACTGAGCGATAATGGCGCTGCAATCCTTCCAATCGCCTCTATAACTTCATCTGATAATGTCTAGCCTATCGAGGCGGCTCATTCTTAGCTATCAACTCTTGATCGTTGTATTTGATTACTTCCAAGCTTGGTAAATTAATTGGGAGATACTTAGTGAGCAGCTATACGCACTTATAGAAGAGAATTTGATTAAGCCGATTTTAAAATAATAACTTGTCTGAGTTGAGGGAGGAGTGACACAACTATTGTTGTTTTTGGATGGCCATTGTCGCTTATATGTAATAACTGTTTTGCTGTAATTTTTTTCCGCATTAGTAATCTTCCGTCGTTGCACGAAAAAGAGAATACTGAATCGAGGTTCTCAAATGAATAATGTAAGGTAGCGTAAAAAAAAGTTTGAACCATGGTTCTTGTACACAGTATATAAGTTTCACAATATCCCTTTCCTGTTTCACTGGCCGATGGTAGGTTCGTTCTTAGGTTTTTCTAATGAATTTCAGTCGTATATTTGCATTCTCGCGACTTTACTCATAGGATATATATATATATCTTATCGACTTTTTACTGACATATTCTCCTGATATGAACAGATATTTATATTATAACGCACAAACTTTAAAGGGTGTAAGTCGACTTTATAGCTTTTGTACGTATGTTTTCAGTATCTCACGTATTTCCTGGATATAAAAATTAAATGATTAACATCCCTTTTCTGGTCTTTGATGCGATCGCTTGTGCCCGCATCAATGGTCGTTAGACAGCTGATACAGGTAGCGAAAGAAAAATACCTGGGTTTACTTCCTCCAACATAACGTTCATTAAATTTTGTTGATAAAATTCGTCATCTCCCATTTGCCCCAAGAGACAGCGATAATTAATCTCCGATCACACGTTATTTATTTGAGCTCTACTACTAAGTGATTCCTCCGAGAAAACTACAAATTCAACCGCTGAGTACCTACTGGTTTCGGTTAAATAGCCTTGCACAATTGTAGAGAAGAATTTCCGAAAAATAGAGTCAAAAGCACGGCAACTGACAAATGCAAAACATCGATTTTCAGAAAAACATAAAAGTTATTTTCGGTTTAATCAAAACTAGTCAAATGAATTCCTTTTCTCAAAGCCTTCCTCAACTAGCTGTTACTTCTGTCTCCTAACATCAGGCTGCTCCTGAAAAATATCGCACATTTCTGAGCTAAATCAAGTGTCCACGGTGAGCACCAAGCCGTAAGCAGCCTACCTCGATTTCTCGCTTTGTCCATACATCTGAATTTTCGCGTCTTTTTGGTTCAAAACATTATCCTTCTGAAAAGCGGATACACTGAATGACTGCTGTCGCCGTTCTACGCCCAGCAAGATGCCAAGACCTTCTAGCTTCACTCCCTGGATTCCCAAACGACTAATCAAAACCCGGTGTCCATAGCGGCTGCTGAAGACTGTTCAACAAGCCTTACAGCTAAACAGCTCTGAGTTTCCAGTGTGACCGGTTCTGATTCAGAAACGGACATTTCTGTTGATGCCGCCTCTCTTCTGCTGTTTGCACATTCAACTATGGTGCTGTCTCTGGATAAGACTTCTCAAGTACATCGTAATGTCCATAAAATTTCATGGGGAACCCTTCGCGCTGAAGGTAAGTCGAGAACCGCCTGTAGAAGAATTCAGTATGTCTTTGAACCTAGTCCATGGTCGCATTAACCATTATCTGATCTCTGCAAAACTGCTAAGAAACGACTCACGCCCTCCTTTGTGTGGACTAGACACATCTTACACACACACCGCGCCACTCTCCCCGTTCCTCTAAGTTTCGACATTTTATTTTTCTATTTGAGTCAAACGTGTTTCGGAATTGCACATCCAATTCGAGGATTGATGTACATCAGTGTGTCAGCCGTCAGCTGTCATTTTACTAGACGAAAATTTCAGATGAAGTTTTATTTGCAAATATAGCATTTCACGCGTATAAAGCTTGTCTTAGCTCAGCCACAGAATGAGTGTCTCTACACAGGTAAAAAGCTCTCACTTTTGCATACCACAGAATTTTAAGAATTTCATTTGTTTTGATGAGCTAATGTGGACTCCAGATGGTTATTCACTAGTGAGAAAGCAGAGGGGGTGCAGTCATATCCAGCAGATGGCAGATGCTGCAGGAAAGGTGTACTGAAGTAACTGAATACATGGAGTTTCCATAAGTTCAATTAGATTTCACAACACTACAACTTCTACGCGAATGAATGGAGTAAATTATAGATTACCCAAAGGACTACAAATCTTCCATTTTCAGAAGAACCACCCAATTTTCCAACGTTTCCGTTCCGTGTCAGTGCTTCAGATTCAGATTGATCTGAACCCTGTCTGCCTGGAAAGAAGTCAGCGGCATAAATATTTGAGGGAAGAAGAAAAGACACAAACGCACACTTAATTACCGTGGTTTCAACGTGGCTACAAATAAATGTTATTTTCCTCTTTGTCGACTCGTCTCCTATGGAGCTGCGTACGGAAATATACAATGTTAACCTTTTGAGAATTACTGAAGGACTCCATTGAAATTCCTCTGCGAATTTCGTCCTAATATACAGTTTTGTTAAAGTAATATTCTATCAAGCCTTTACAAATCTTCAGTCTCGCAGATGTTTTTCATGAAGGGTTTGCGGTTAAGAGTGATATTACTCTTACGTGGCTTCCTCCGCTCTTGATTCTCGGAGGTCCTCATCTAACGAACCACGTACTGTGTGTGTATGTGTGGACATAGCCAGACTATGCCTCTTGGACGCCGTTGTTAAGAAGAATGTAGCAGAGGAAAAAGCTGATTTGACGAATGGCCCCCCGCAAACTTGCCCCTGACAGTGGCAGCACGAGCTAATTACCTAGGCCGTTAACGTCTACGTTATAATGGCCTGGTTACATCACGGCGCATGCCTTGTGATTCCGGAACGCTCACGTTGAGACAGGTGGCTGCAAACGAGCTCCTCCAGTACAAACGGCAGTCTGGAAGAGTTCCAGCGCGTCTCAGTGGCGCCCTTCTTCGCGCATTGGAACTTGTTTTATACACGAGAGATTGTTCCAGATATTTCATCGCAGTTATTGTCGTTGACGAGGTTACACTGTGTCGTAGTACAGTAGTCTCGATTATCCGACCTAAACTGGCCGCGACAAGGTCGGCTAAGCGGGAAGGTCGGATAACACGGAAAATCATACAAAAAAACACAAAAATTAAACTAAAGTAGGCCAAACGAGTTAAACATTTAATACAATGCAAATCAGATTAGACTGAATAGGTGTTTACTGTGTGAAGAAGTTAGTAATTGTCTTTTGTTTGCCTGCTGTTTGCCGTTTCTTTGCCGCTAGACCACGTAGTCTCTCAAGAAGTAAAACCTCGGTAGACGATGTTTCCTCCACTTGCTCTACATATTTTAAAGCAGTTTCTAAGGCCTTGTGTCCTTCGTTGTGAGAAATCTTGGGCGCACTTTCCTCCACCACATCGGTTTCTTCGTCTCCTTCTTTTTCGTTTACCATGTTGACTATTTCTTCATCTTGAACAATCCATTCATTTATGTCATCTTCTGTGGCGTCAGCACATCCCGGAACTTTTCGTAACAATGAAAGCAGGGTAGTATTTTCTGGTTCGGTCTGCTGCTGTAGATTTTCATCATCTGGAGAATTTTCTTGATTTTTCTGTAGCAAAATTTTCCAGGATTTTGCAATTGTATTTGCTCCAACACTCTCCCAGGATTGGGCCACGTCATAAGCTACGTCTTTCAAATTAATACGGCGCAACTGCTCTAGCGTATCTTCTCCCTTCTGCATAGTATTAATTAAAGAGGAAAGCAAGTTTCTGCGGTCGGTTCTCTTCAGTGTCTCTAAGATCCCTTGATCCATAGGATGTGACATTTGGAGGCAAAAACATGGCCTTTATATCTTGACCTTGAAGTTCATCTTCATTAGGATGACAAGTGGCATTGTCTAGAAGCAACAGTGCTTTGCGGGGCAAGTTGTTGGCTTTCAAAAACTTTTCAGTCTGTGGTACGAACTCGTTAAAAAAACATTTTTTAAAATGTCTGAGCTCATCCAAGCATTTTTTGGTTGTAATATTTCACCGGTAAAGTATTTTTAAATACATTTTTAAATGCTCTCGGTTTTTTTGGTTTACCTGTCATAGACAGTTTCATTTTCAAATTTGCTGTGGCATTACTGCATGCAAGAATTGTCACTTTTTCTTTGCTGCGTTTGTAGCCCGGCGCTGCCTTTTAGGCCTTTAACGTTAATGTTTTTTCCGGTAACAGTTTGTAATTGAAACCAGTCTCGTCGCAGTTAAAAATTTGACCGCCTGTTAAGTTTTCCTTGTCCAATACCTTGCGAAGTTTATTCCTAAAGAATTGAACAGCTTCAAAATTTGCTGGAAGGTTTTCACCACAGACATTAAGTTGCCGAATTCCATATCTTTTCTTCCATCTATCGAGCCATCCTACACTAGCTGTGGAATCAGGTTCACCTTCGTTCAGTTCGTTACGAAACTTTAAGGCTTTTTCCTGCAAAATAGGTCCCGACATGGGTACACCTTTATCTTTATGTTGAGTAAACCATAGGAACAAAGCTTCACTTACTTTTTCATAATCACATTTTTTCATGGTTTTCCGATCTTCCAAAATAGCCGAGGCTGCTTGCTGAGAACACCACTTCTCAATTTCATTGCGGTTCCTTTTCCAGTCTCAAATGTTGTTTCCTCGACGTTATAATCTTGCGCCACTTTTTATAAATTTTCACCAATGTCTATTCTTTTTAAAGTTTTAAGTTTTTCTTCCATTGAAACGACCACCTTTTTCCGTTTTGAAGCCATCACCACAAATTTTTACAATAAACAAAGTGCAAAACGTCCACTCCACTACAGATCAACTTGTCGTCGGCTGGCGCACGCCCGGCGTGGTGAATGGGTCTGATAACACAGAAGGTCGGATAACCGAAGATCGGATAATCGAGACTCTACTGTAGCACAATCCATAGAGTGGAAGTTACAACAACCGTAGGGAGTACAAATGCACGCGACGCCAGCACAAAACAAATTGGAAATGTCCCATTTCTAAATAAATATTTCTCTACATTTGTTACTGTTTGACGACGATCAGTTTCGCTTTAGGGAACGTAAGACACACAATAGGCTGTTCTGAATTTGCGCTTGATAATCTAAGAAAGATATAAGACGAGAAAGCAAGACACCTTCATAGGATTTGTCGACCTAATAAAGCGTTCGAGAATGTAAACTGTCCACGGTAGCCTTCTTATAATCTTTCAAATAATATGTCCCGTCTACAGAAGTTACTGACAAAAGTCATGAAATTCAACTCGAATAAGCCAACGGTCTTGACACAGTGGTAATACCACTTCCCGTCAAATCATCGAAGTTAAGCACTGTCGGACCTGGCTAACACTTGGGTGGGTGATGGTCCGGTCTGCTGAGCTCTGTTGGTAAGGGAGTGTATTGAGGCCCTGTGAGGCAAACTGAGGAGCTGCTTGACTGAGTGGTGGGAAGTAGCGGCTTCAGTCACAACAGACTATGGGCAGGAGAGGGGTGTGCTGACCATTGGCACCTCCATATCCGCATTTAGAGATGCCTACAGGCCGAGGATGACACGGCCGTTGGGCTCTCTGAAGCCTGTTCGGACGGAGTAAGTTAGTTCATTTCCAAAAATCATGCAGTGGAGGAGTTAATTCACATGACAGTATGCCTACTTATACATGATACACTATTTTTTTTTAATTTGTACATTACCACGGATAATAGTCTCCGTTTGATTTCACTTCATACAATTAGTATTCTTAAGGTATCTGACTAGGATATAATGGTTTTGCTACTCACTAACTATAGAGCACTGTAACCTACCCCTTTCCTCACATTTTATGTTAATTTACCTTCCGGCGGAGTGCAGGAATGTCTGTAAAAACTATCCGCCTACAGCCAATGAACTAATCAATACTGATGAAATTTTCATGGTGCAAGGACTTATTTCAAGGTCGAAATACGGTTGCGCAATAATGTGCCACAGCAAATACCGAATGCGGGAAGTAAAAATTACAGGCGATATATTTCAAGAAAGTGTCCCACCACCCTTCAGAAGAAGTGACTTTCAATATACTTGTGGGCTGTACACTTGCAACTGAAAAGTAAAACTACAAACGCAAGAGCCGGGTCCCATCTGATAGTGTCAGTTAAGGCAAATAATCATTAGTAGTCCGCCTCAGTTGCTGGTGGTGTAGTGCGTCTGATTATAACGCGGAAAACCCAGGTTCGATATCCAGCGGTGTTAGGTTTTTTACTTGGTGGGAAGATTTGCACAACATCCACTAAGCAAAGAATAAGTAGAAAACTCCAAGCGTAGCAAGTCTAAACTGATGTAAAAACTGCTAGCCTGTTTTAATATATTATTATAATTATTTAGTTAATTAAAAATATCCTTTATTTACTTATTATTATAAATAAATATTCTTTATGTGTGCTTTTATTTTAGTTATTGGTTTTAGTTGGTTTCGCTGTGATCCTTATTTCCTTTTATCTTGACTCGAAAAACCTCGAAAATATAAATATTTTGTAATCATCTTGTGGTGATGCAGTTCTTCTTGTTATGTCCGTGCTTAATCGGCGAAAAGAGTGGATGTTTGCATTAGTTTACATACCTTACATGATGCTATTGGACATTTATTTTTGTAGCTATTCTGCTATACAGTCTACAACTACTCATCTGCAAACAGCAAAACGTAATTTTTTTGTTTTCTGTTTATTATGCATTTACAAACGGAAATGAGTATACATCATGTTTTTTGTCTGTAATTTACGGTTTTGATCGTAAGCTACACACAAAAACACGTGATATATTCTCATTTCCGCTTGTAAATGCATAATAGACAGAAAAACAAAAATTAAAAAAAATACGTTTTAAGCTATAAATAGAACTTTGGCATAATGTTATACACAACCAACAGTGCATCAGGTCGTTAATACATATCTCAACCGTGAACTATGAACGGATCATGTATAATATTTTACAACAAAAAATGGCTCTGAGCACTATGGGACTTAACTTCTGAGGTCATCAGTCCCCTAGAACTTAGAACTACTTAAACCTAGCTAACCTAAGGACATCACACACATCCACGCCCGAGGCAGGATTCGAACCTGAGACCGTAGCGGTAGCGCGGTTCCAGATTGTAGCGCCTAGAACCGCTCGTCCACTCCGGCCGGCTATTTTACAACAATTATTCATTCACAATTGCAAATAATATGTAACAAAAGTTTCGCTAAATGTTCATATGTAACAACAATTTTAAGTTCGAAAATAACAAATAACCCACTAACTGTAGCTCCAAAAGGGCTCAAACATGTCTGGGTGAATGTGTCTTGCATAAGGCGGAATTCCTCGTTCCATATAAATATTTTGGTTTAGATTCCACAGTACAGCAAGGGATGTATTCTGCAGCGGCGTTCTCGCGGAAATTCCTCGTCGTTATCTGCTCGACCTGAAATCTCTAAAGCCTTTACTCGTTACACAGATCGTTCGGCACAACTGTGTGCTACGTTATTAGATGAGTCTGGATGATAGGTTCAACAATTTAGTAAGTTAAAGTTTATTACTTCGGAGATAATCTCTCGACGTATTCTGACGGTGGAAAATGCAGGCTCGCACCATCGTTCCAAACTTCACCTCAGAGTGATCTACGGCTCGTAATATCCGTACCGTGATAATTAACTAATCTCGGTATGGAGATGTACAAAACTTGAATACTCGATGTTAGTTACTGGATTTTATTTTTGTAAAAAAAACTGTTTGAATATTTACTATATACACCGTCATGGTGTCTCACAACAGTACAATCTCTCTCCTCCTCTCACATGTCCGATCTCCCCATTTCCTTCACAAACAGACCATAAAACAAAATCTTTGGTTCGATAAGACACAGAGATGAGTTCGTAGCAAGGAACGTACGATTCTCGCAGTCGGTGTATGCCGTTCATCACAATATCAATTCGTCGCACTCCTCAATGTAAAACTTCTTGTATCAGAGTTGTTCACGATATCGGTACCGTAGTGCAAGACTAGTTCTGATGTATATCGATGTATGTGGTTTGTGAATGGGTACGTCAGCCCGAAAACGGCATCGACCGCGGCAGAAAAAATTGTCTAAAATCTATGCTGTCGATTTCGCTGGGCTGCGCATAGTTCACTCAAGACGTCGGTTAACAGTCTACTAATTATTATGTAATTATTGCGTAAATTTTCTGCATATTTTTGAAACTTTTCTTTCAGTTATAACATTGGAATTGTGACTTCGTAAATATTACCAATCTGAGCTTTGCGATCACAATTTCAAGTCGCCATGGACAACGAAAACTGAAATGCAACGGTCAGATAGTAGCGTTCCACTTCTTGTCGATAATGTCAACTTCCTCTTCTCAGTAATTTACAACGAAGGTAAATTAACTCCATAAATAAGTAGTTAAACTGGCTTTTGGTTATATTTAACATGGTGTCATACAAAAAATATGATGGTTCTTCAGTTTTGTTTCTGTTATAACCGAGAACCACTCACACAACTACTGCATTACCTATAATCAGTACAGAGATTCTTCAAGAACTTATATGATGTAATTACAGCCAGAAGCACCAATACTGTGAGCTAAACAGGTGTGTAAAACTTAACGACGAAGATAACTTTCGCATAACGTGTAACATAGCTCCGACCATACATAAAATGAACTGAAAGTCGTAAGTAATGCGACGAACATAAACGGCTCTTTTATTCAAATAAAATAATCACACCGCGATTCGTGACGGAATCTGTCCATTAGCAACGGCTGAACATTGTTATTAATACGGTGTCTGATTATCACAGACTGGAATGCAAGCTCTACAACATGCGTCCATACCGCCTATGAGGTTCGTAAAGAGCTCCTGTGTTAGAGCGTTACATTCCTCCACTAGCGCAGCTGACAACTGTCGGCTGGTTGTTAGTGCGTGTGGAGGTGCATCCCACACGTTCTACATGGGACCAAAGTCCAAGGAGCGGCCACGCCAGTCCACTTGCCTCATATCCTCTCACTCCTCGGCTTGCGCTGTTCGGTGACGTCAGGGCTGAATATTACCCCGAAATGACACACATGTGGAAGGAGTACAGTGTCACAATAATGCTGACGGGTGAGTGTATCGCCTTCAAACATCTGAAGATTAGTACCCCTCCCTCCATTATATCTTCCTTCACCGTAACACCTGGACCAACAAAACGATCATGTTCGACATGTTCCAGGCCGCATTACGTGCTCCCCTCTCTCACCATCTAAGTATATATCCAGCATGCTTGTGGCCAGCGTGAATTGCCGGCCGTGGTTATCACATAACCGGTAAATAACCATCTCCCACCTTTTTTAATGTCCTGAGAACTCCCATAAACCCGGACTGACTTCACTGTAATTATTGTCTTTGAATAAATATGTCATTTCTGTTCGTCTCATTGCATATTTCTTTCAGTTTCCTTCTGTACTGTACTTTACTGTACAGTACTGTAGACGTTCTTTCCATGTATTGTCCAAGTTCCATCGAGCAATGTTACTTGGGAGTGACATATCACGCGAAAGTTCTGTACGCCAGTGCAAGATAAGTAATGTGAAGACTATAGATTCAGTGACGATAAGAACATGGAAATAATATTAATCAGAAGAAGGGACAGCAGGGGTACTAGATGGAACCGTAGAGGACTAATGTGTCAGAGAAGGTAGACACTAGAACATCTGCAATAAAGAACTGAGGACATGGGATAAACTGATACTCTTAGAGAAAAATATTGACACAGAAGGGGGAATCGTACAGAACCGCATCAAAACATTTTAATAAGACTCATCGTCATACCAGACAGCCGGCCGGTGTGGCCGGGTGGTTCTAGGGGCTTCAATCTGGAACCGCGCGACCGCTCCGGTCGCAGGTTCGAATCCTGCCTCGGGCATGGATGTGTATGATGCCCTTAGGTTAGTTAGGTTTAAGTAGTTCTAAGTTCCAGGGGACTGATGACCTCAGACGTTAAGTCCCATAGTGCTTAGAGCCATTTGATCCATACCAGACACTCGTAGTAAAATAAGTTTGTCTTCCAACTATCCTTGGTTCCAAGTGGAGCAAGTTGTGTCCTTCCATTCCGTCTCAGCATTTCCTTTTCTTTTGTACACTTATCAGTCACTGTTTGGCAGCTGTTTTCTTTGAAAATGGTTCAAATGGCTCTGAGCACTACGGGAGTTAACATCTCAGGTCGTCAGTCCCCGAGAACTTAGAACTACTTAAACCTAACTAACCTAAGGACATCACACACATCAATGCCCGAGGCAGGATTCGAACCTGCGACCGTAGTGGTCACGCGGTTCCCGACTGTAGCGCGGAGAACCTCTCGGCCACTTTAAAAATAAGTGCCCCACTATGATCTAGTGAAGTCAAGGAGCAGCCGCCGTGGAATGACATTTTCCATTTGTTAACATTAACGACATATTTTCATGGTAGCCTTAATTACATCCCTAAATTGTTTCCACTGGCCTCCCCACACATCGTCTACCCACTTTTAAGTCAGAGTCGAACACTTGTTGTTGGAGTATTAACATAGTGGTTGTCAAATACAGGAAATTTTAGTCCGGCTAACGATGCTCCAGAACGGTTAATTCTGTACTGAATTTTCGAATCTATATTTGCGTTTGCAGTCCAAGGTAAGGACAAGTGCTAACTGCACTCTAAGCAGACGGACGCACCGCGAAGGAATTATTCGAATGGGACGGAGATCGATAGATGTGATGCACATATACAGAAGAGAAAGATATCAATTTCAGAGAAATTGAATGATTTATTCAGGAGAAAGAACTTCATCAACTTAACGAGTCAATAACGCTTTGGTCCATCTCTGCCCCTTACGGAACCAGTTATTCGACTTGGCATCGACTGATAGAGTTGTTGGATGTCCTGAGTGATATCGGACCACATTCTGTCCAATTGGCTCGTTCGATCCTCATAATTCCGAGATGGCTGGAGGGCCCTGAACATAATCCTCCAGACGTTCTCAACTGGAGAGAGATTCGGCGATCTTGCAGGCGGAGGTAGGATTTGACAAGCACGAAGACAAGCAGTAAAAATTCTCACCGTGTGCAAGTGGGCATTATACTGATGAAATGTAAACACAGCATGGTTTACCATGAAGGGCAACATTTGTCTATCGCTGTGCTGTAAAGGTGCCGCAGATGACAACCAAAGGAATCCTGCTATGAAAAGAAATGGTAGACCATCACCCTTGGTTGTTGGGACGTATGGCGAGCGACAGTCAGGGTGGTATCCGGAGCGTCTCCAGACATTTCTCTGCTGGCCACCGGGACTCAGTTCGAAGCAAGAGTCATCACTGAAGACAACTCTACTCCAGTCCCAGGCCGAAGACATGCCTGGAGACGCACCAGACAGTGGTGGGATGCCATCCTGACTGTCGCCCGCCATACCCCCCGAGAACAAGGAGTGATGGCCGGGGGTGCAATTTCCTTTCATAGCAGGACCCCTTCTCTTGTCACCCACTGCACAATTACAGCACAGCGGTACGTCGACGATATTCTAAGCCTCGTTTTGTTGCCCTTCGTGACAAGATATCATGGGCTTGCCTTTCAGCAAGATAATGCCCGCCTACACACGGTAAAGGTTTCTAGTGCTTGTCTTCGTGTTTTCCAAACCCTGTCTTGGACACCAGGGTCACCGAATGTCTCCCCAGTTGAGAAAGTTAGGAGCATTGTGAGCAGAGTCCTCCAAGCAGCTCGGGATTTTGAGGATCGAACGCGTCAGTCGGCCAGAATGTGGCACTATATCACTCAGGAGGACACCCAAAACCTCTATCAGTCGATTCCAAGTCGAATAACTGCTTGCATAAGGACCAGAGATGTAGTTATTGACTTGCTCAATTTGTGAAGCTCTTTCTCTTGAATAAATCATCCAACTGTAATCATTCCTTTGCCGTTACATTTACACATCTGCCGATTTCCCGATTTCCGCCCTATGTGGACCATTCCTTCCTGGTGCATCGATTTCTTTTCCCTTAGAGTGTACTTGAAGGTCAGTACGTCGATGGTGACCAGTTTGAGGTCAGTCCTTTTGTATGCTGCGGAGAAGGCACTCTGGTTTGACCTAGTTCTTCGTTCCACTGAGCTCCAACTGCATCACGATCACCGTACAGTAACTCAGCTAATGCTGCAGAAAATGTTAGAATCCCTGCTTTTTGATCTAAATCTACGTCAATACTCCGCAAGCCACCCAACAGTACGCAGCTGAGGGTACTGCTGGTATCACTAACTGATTCCCACTTCCCTGCTTCATTCGCAAATGACTCGTGGGAAGAGTGATTGTCGATAAGTCTCTAATTTCTGGAATTTTATCGTTATGGTAATTTCTCCAGACGTATGTGGAAGGAAGTAAAATGTTTTCCGATGCTTCTTGGAAAGTACTCTCTCGAAATTTCAGTAGTATACCTCTCCGTCATGCACAACGCCCCCCTTGTACCGTGTGTCATTGATACTCATATTAAAAAGTTTTCCACCCATCCTGTACGTTAACTGTATTCCTGGAGGTAGGTTATCTCTGACTAACTGCATGAAAGCGACAACATACAAGCAAAATAGCGTGGAGATAATAACACATCCTTGGTTACAACAGCAAAGACAAAAACTGTAGATTACCTGTCTACGTTGACAGCTTATACCCACTTTATACATATTTTCAACGTCTTATCCAACTTAACGTTTTCGAAAGTTGTTGCACGCTCACAAATGTTACAAAGTTGTCCTGATTTCACTTCATTCTCTTAACTATTAGGTCTACAACTTGGTTTCCTCCTTTTTTTCTCGAACGTCGAGGCTTTATTGTAAAAAACTTGCAAAAATTTACGATTCAAAGTATTGGCCATCACTAGCCACTAATTTCTGCCATCTCTCTGGCAAAGTACGAATCCCGCAGCGGAATAGCTGGGCGTCTTTCGAGGAGATCCATGAATGGATCGCCGCCCGCTGGTGGCCGAGCGGTTCTAGGCGCTACAGTCTGGAACCGCGCTGCTGCTACGGTCCTAGGTTCGAATCCTGCCTCGGGCATGGATGTGTGTGATGTCCTTAGGTTAGTTATGTTTAAGTAGTTCTAAGTTCTAGAGGACTGATGACCTGAGATGTTAAGTCCCATAGAGCTCAGAGCCATTTGAACCATTTTGAACCATGAATGAATTCTATTCTGCACTTGTTCGTGTGACTCATATTACTCGAAGTACTGGCCAGCCAGGCCATGTCCATTGATCGAAAATGGAGGTAGTCAGAGAGAGCAACATCTGAAGAATAGGAGTTCCCATTTCAGAGTTTCCGTTTACGTTTTGAGGGGTTTTATGACAGAGGGTCGAGCATTGTCATGTTGCAAAATCACTTTTTCATGTCTGTCGGTGCATTGTAGCCGTTCGTCTTTTAGTGCTTGGCTCAAATGCATGAATTGCTTTCGACAACGGTCTCGTGTCAGTGTTTCCGTAGGTTTCAGTAGCTTCGAAACTTTCTTTCACCACCGTGCCAGGCTTCGGCTTCAAACTCATCGCTCTTGAAGGATTGAAATAGTTCTCTGCACGTTCTTTCAGAAATAAGAGCCTCACAGTAGCTCTTACCGCAGATGTCTTCATGATGAAACAGAAAATTAAAACTTCCTGCTAATGACAAGAATTGGACTCGTAAGTTGAAATATTCAGTTCGGCCATTGTGTCCGAGCGGTTCTAGGCGCTATAGTCCGCTGCTGCTACGGTCGTAGGTTCGAATCCTGCCTCGGGCATGGATGTGTGTGATGTCCTTAGGTTGGTTAGGTTTAAGTAGTTCTAAGTCTAGGGGACTGATGACCTCAGATGTTAAGTCCCATAGTGCTCAGAGCCAGTTGAATCATTTTGAAATATTCAGTCGAGAATAACTTTATGATACAATCATAAATCGACTAATATTTTGACGCTTAAGCATATTGTATGACACTTACGATCTACTACCTGCACCACCACTTACCGCTACTGCCATCTATTGCACAACGGCGGAAGCAAAGTTGTAGAACGATGGCGTACACGGTCTCCGGTACTTTTTTTATTCGTCCAGTAAGTCTTCAGTTTTCGTTTGTGCCTGTCTATACGCAGTCAGTGACCCGTGGGAGAAGCCGCAGTTGCTAGAACAGAGGCTGGGAGTGCTCGCTGTAACAGCAGTGCGGGTGGCTGAGCTACCTGGGTAGATAAGGTCGCCACCGCTACCGTCGCCGCCTGTGAGAGCGGGACACGAAATGGAAATTAGCTGCGATGGACGGACGCGGCTGACCCGGTCGCCCTATTAGTTAAGAGGAGCAGCGGTTGCCGGCTTTCTCTCTGACCGCAGCGATGATATCTCACTGCGGTGGCAAACGGCAGGCAGCTGGCGGCTAGCAAATCATAGATGACGAAAGCTGCGGCTGGCACACAAGCAGGACGTCAGCCCATCAGCCGTCTGTTAACCGCCACTGTACGCTCTCTGCCGTATTTATGCCCTCATGAAGATGTCATCTCAAGACAATCTTAGTGCCTATCTCTGTGTTTCACAGTACACAGATGCTGATGAATAGCCACAGCGAGCTCCTCGAACCCCTCCCCCTTATCTTTGAAGGAATGAAATAACAAAAAGGGAAAAATCGCTATACACAATGAATTTTACTTGAAGGTATTTGAGGAGATTGTGTGAAGACTTTTGATTATAATAATGAATCCCATACCCTTCCGTAAATATAACAATTATTTTAAATGGTGCCCTCCAGGATCAGCTTCCCTGGGCTGCCAGTCACCTGACGGTTCGATACTGAGACAAAATGAATGGTCATTTATCACTGCCGAAATAATCGAGATACCAACCACAGTGAAAGTAATACCGCATGCTAATGGGAATTTGAGCACAGCTACGCTCCACTCTCTGTCTGGTAAACGACTGAGGCTACAGTTGCGTTTGTACCGATGTTTGTCGGCGTCAGTATTTCGCAGTACTAGACGACTACCAATTACTTAACTTCAGTGCTAGCCGCAGTTAAATATAAAAAAAAGTCCAGGTATGTATTTATTAAAGTCTTCTGTTAGATCGTCTCCTGCTCTCTCCGTATCCAACCCCTCCTTCCTCCCGACTCTCCATCTCCTCCCTGTCCGCCTCCTCCATCCTCACTCTTTGTCAATCTCTTCCTCCCCCATCTCTCTGTCCATCTCTTCCTCCCCCCTCTCTCCGCCCAATTGCTCCGGCCGGCCGGTGTGGCCGAGAGATTCTAGGCGCTTCAGTCCGTAACAACGCTGCTGCTACGGTCGCTGGTTCGAATCCTGCCTCGGGCATGTATGTGTGTGACGTCCTTAGGTTAGTTAGGTTTAACGAGTTCTAAGTGTAGGCGACTGATGACGTCAGATGTTAGGTCCCATAGTGCTTAGAGCAATTTGAACAATTTTTGAACCCAACTGCTCCTTCCCTCTCTCTCTCTCTCTATCCACCTCCTCCTCACTCTTTCCCTGAACATCTCCTCCTTCCCCTCTCTGCGTCAATCTCCTAGTCAATCCTCTCCCCGTTCATCTCCTCCTCCCTCGTCTCCCTGTCCACCTCTTCCTTTTGTCTCTCTCAATTCATCTCCTCCTCTCCTCTCTCATTGTCGTTTTCTCTCCTCTTCTCTTTTTCTGTACATTTTCTTCTCCGCCTCTCCCTCTCTGTCTCCTCCTCCAGTTCTCTCCCTCCACCTCCTCCAACCCATCTTCGCCTTCCCCCTTCTCTCTCCACGTTAATACCCTCATCCCAATAGAACGCTGGTGGTTATCCCCACAGTATTTCTTTCCAGATCGTAGCGAATATGTGTATCAAATTTGGCTGTAATTGTTCCAGAGATTTAGGATGAGCATTTTACCAATGACGTTGTTCGCATCTAATGCAAATCATATATATGTAAGATATTTCCCACGCATTAGTACATATATTCCTGCTACATCTCCAGCGAATTTAACCCTGTAGTTTCATTTCGACGCAGCTCAATGTTTATGACGTATCTCCTGTTTTATATGTCGTACAATGATATCATTTTGCAGGTACATCTAATCGTATAAATAGTTACTGTCTGCGAAAAGTGTTGCGAAGAGAGTTTGCAGTATAGAAGTAATAAATTAAAAAGCCATGCTTCCTGCGACTGATTTTCATGCATCTCAGTGTTTATAACACCACAAATCCTGAACTATTTATCGTACAACGACACGCTTTTCTAGTTATATTCAGCGGCATGTGTGTAAACTGTCTGCGAAACGTGTTACGAGTAGAACTAATAGTGAGGAAGTAATGAATTAAAACATCATACAAAATGCCGCAGTTTTTCGCGCATTTCAATCTTTATTACATCATATCTTCTTCACTGTGGTGTCGTGCAATGGTATAATTTTGTCGGCACAGTCAGTGATATGTGTGAATACTGTCTGCAAAACATTTCGAGAAGCAGCGGTAGCAAAGAAGTAATCAATTAATACGTCCTGCTTACTGCACGAACAGCGAAAATGTAGTAAGCGATAAACTGATTTCCTTTCATCATTTTGTAGGGGTTGTCAGCGAGATAGACTTTTTTAAAGGTATGAAATTATAAGTAAGGTTTGTTGCAAGTCATTCAGTGCTCTTATTCTCAAAAAATGAATGAATAAAGTGTGTCTATTCCTGCTTTGTCGACTACACTCCTTTATCACCCCACGTCCATCCCTTTGATAGTATATATTAGGTAGCCTGTGTTTCATTCAGGCTATAAGATATCTCCACTCCAAATTTCATCCAAATCCGACAATCCGTTTCAGCTTGAACGGGTAATAAACAAAATAACACATACACAGACTTTCGCATATATACACTCAAGAGCCAAAGAAACTGGTACACCTGCCAATACCGTGTAGGGCCCCGCGCGCACGCAGAAGTGCCGCGACACGACGTGGACTCGACTAATGTCTGAAGTAGTGTTGGAGGGAATTGACATCACGAATCCTACAGGGATGTCCATAAACCCGTGAGAGTGCGACGGGATGGAGATCTCTTCTGAACAGCACGTTGCAAAGCACCCTAGATAAGCTCAATGATGTTCGTGTCTAGGGAGTTTGGTAGCCAGCGGAAGGGTTTACACTCAGAAGAGTGTTCCCGGGGCCACTCCGTAATAATTCTGGACGTGTGGGGTGTCGCATTGTGCTCCTGGGATTGCTCAAGTCCGTCGGAATGGACATGAATGTATCCAGGTGATCAGACGGGATGCTTATGTACGTGTTTACTGTCAGAATCGTCACTATGTCAGAATCGTATCTAGACGTATCAGGGGTCCCATATCACTCCAACTGCACACGCCCCAAACTATTACAGACCCTCCACCAGCTGCCCGTATGCAGGATCTACGAATTCATGAGGTTGTCTCCATACCTATACACGTGCATCTGCTCGATACAATTTGAAACTAGACTAGCCGCAACATTTTTCCAGCCATCAACGACTGTCGGTGTTAACGGCCCCAGGCGAGGCGTATAGCTTTGTGTCGTGCAGTCATCAAGGGTACAAGAGTGGGCCTTTGGCTACGAAAGCTCATATCAATGATGTTTCGTTGAATGGTTCACACGCTGACACGTGTTGATGGCCTAGCATTGAAATCTGCTTACATATCTCTGTATTTGAATATGCGTGCCTATACCAGTTTCTTTGGCGCTTCAGCGTAAGATTAGACACTGAAATTGACGAATACAGTGTGTATATTCATGAAGGTCTTAGTGTGTGTTTACACAGGATTTTTCCGTAAGAGCATCCAAAAATTTAAGAGGACATAGAAGATGCTCCACTGAACAATTTGAGGCAGGCAACCTGGGGTCAGAGAAGCCAGCTTAAGGAAATAATAGGAATAAAATCAGATTACTGTGTACCTTTTTATTTACATTAGTTACAGTTAACTGCAAATACCATCACTGGCACGATGAACTTACTAGTTGTACTGTATCTTAAAAAATGTTTTGAATCTGACGGCCATCTACCTCAATGCATCGGCGAACAAGATTCTGACGCACCTGACAAATATCCCTGGTGTGTTTCGAATCACATCACAGGCAGCTACAGTTCTGGAAACTAATTCCATCTCCGTATCCACTGGGGTCTCATACACAAGTGGCTTTAGTTATCCCCATAGGAAATAATCAAGGAGATTCATATCAGGTGAGATCGAGGGCCATGGAATAGGACCTCTGCTTCCAATCCGACGACCAGGAAATACAGCACTGAGATGGTCGCGGACATCCACACTGAAGTGATGCGGTTCACCGTCATGTTGTACCCACAGCTCCTCACTAACAGCCAAGGGTACGTTCTCCAACAACTAAGGTAGAACTCTTTGCACCAACCACAAATACAGGCAGCCATTCAGACGGCCAGGTGGAAGATATGACACAACGAGATTGTCAGCTACAATGCCTGCTCAGATATTCACAGCAAAACGTACTTGATGGTATGACTCAATTACAGCTTGAGGTTTTCCTCATCCCGCATGTGGCTATTCCTGCTGTTCAAAATACCATCACGAGCAAATGGGGCCTCGAATAGCACGATTTGGTTGGAGCACCCACTGACACAATGCTACCGGTGGTGCAAAGTCAGTCACAAGCATTGCTTGGGCTCATTGTGCGTGATATGGGTGTAATTGTTGTTCGTGGAGTACTCGTCGCATGCTGATACATACAGCGCCCATTTCACGTGTTATACGACGACTACTTGTAGTGGGGTCCGCTATAACACGTTCCAGCATCTCCTCTTCAAAGTCGAGTGTGCGAGTGGTCCTCATGTTGCCAGGTCCTTCGTTTCCTCTTTCCAGTGAACCAGCCTCCCGCTTTCGTCGATCGAGATGCCTGTTAGGAAATTGTTCCCTGTACAGCCTTTCAGCAGCAAGAGCACTGCAACGTACTTCCGCATACACAAGGTGCATATCAGTGAGTTCTGCGAAACTGTACTGGTACTGCTCCATCGAATTGTACCGCACGTCTCTGAATAGCACTGAGTAATGAATGGAGGAGGAGTAGGAGGATATTAGTGTTTAACGTCCCGTCGACAACGAGGTCATTAGAGACGGAACGCAAGCTCGGATGAGGGAAGGATGGGGAAGGAAACCGGCCGCACCCTTTCAAAGGAACCATCCCAGCAAGTAATGAATGGGTCTGTCGTTGGTTCGTAGCACGTTCTGTCACGAGACAATATAAATACGACACAACAGAGCCACCTTATGGACAAGTAAAGTGAACAAACTTGCATCATAACTGCCTAGTAATTAGATTCGTCCTCCATGTTTCCTTGTACGAAATGTAAATGCGTACATGTTGTAAGTAGGCTGTTTATGTTTTCTTATTGGCAACGTTACGTAGCGCTCTGTATGAAAATCACTGGCTGTGCTGTGTGCAGTCAGTTGCTGGGCGGCATTGTTGTAATACTCGCCATTGTAGCGTTGGGGAGTTGGCTGTTAGCAGCGCGTAGCGTTGCGCAGTTGAAGGTGAGCCTCCAGCAGTGGTGGATGTGGGGAGAGACATGGCGGAGTTTTGAAATTTGTAAGACTTGATGTCATGAACTGCTATATATACATTATGACTTTTGAACACTATTGAGGTAAATACATTGTTTGTTCTCTATCAAAATCTTTCATTTGCTAACTATGCCTATCAGTAGTTAGTGCCTTCAGTAGTTTGAATCTTTTATTTAGCTGGCAGTAGTGGCGCTCGCTGTATTGCAGTAGTTCGAGTAAAGAAGATTTTTGTGAGGTAAGTGATTTGTGAAAGGTATAGGTTAATGTTAGTCAGGGCCATTCTTTTGTAGGGATTATTGAAAGTCAGATTGCGTTGCGCTAAAAAATATTGTGTGTCAGTTTAAGCCCAGTCATGTATAATTTTTCTGAGGGGACATTTCAATGTAAATAAACAGCGCAGTACATGTAAACTTGTACGCATATTGGTTGTAAATAAGCTGATTCAAAATGGTTCAAATGACTCTAAGCACTATAGGACTTAACATCTGAGGTCAACAGTCCCCTAGACTTAGAACTACTTAAACCTAATTAACCTAAGGACATCACACGCATCCACGCCCGAGGCAGGATTCGAACTTGCGACCATAGCTGCAGCGCGGTTCCGGACTGAAGCGCCTAGAACCGCTCGGCCACAGCGACCGGCAAATAAGCTGAGAAACGGTAATTCTAGACAAAGCGGTAGACAAGTTTACTTCCATTTCTCCTTAAGCTGGCTTCTCCGACCCCAGGTCCTCTACCTCAAATTGTTCAGTGGAACTTTCTCTACGTCCTGTTACGAGGGCAGTTCAATAAGTAATGCAACACACTTTTTTTCTGAAACAGGGGTTGTTTTATTCAGCATTGAAATACACCAGGTTATTCCCCAATATTTTAGCTACACAACACTATTTTTCAACGTAATCTCCATTCAATGCTACGGCCTTACACCATCTTGAAATGAGGGCCTGTATGCCTGCACGGTACCATTCCACTGGTCGATGTCGGAGCCAACGTCGTACTGCATCAATAACTTCTTCATCATCCACGTAGTGCCTCCCACGGATTGCGTCCTTCATTGGGCCAAACATATGGAAATCCGACGGTGCGAGATCGGGGCTGTAGGGTGCATGAGGAAGAACAGTCCACTGAAGTTTTGTGAGCTCCTCTCGGGTGCGAAGACTTGTGTGAGGTCTTGCGTTGTCATGAAGAAGGAGAAGTTCGTTCAGATTTTTGTGCCTACGAACACGCTGAAGTCGTTTCTTCAATTTCTGAAGAGTAGCACAATACACTTCAGAGTTGATCGTTTGACCATGGGGAAGGACATCGAACAGAATAACCCCTTCAGCGTCCCAGAAGACTGTAACCATGACTTTACCGGCTGAGGGTACGGCTTTAACCTTTTTCTTGGTAGGGGAGTGGGTGTGGCGCCACTCCATTGATTGCCGTTTTGTTTCAGGATCGAAATGATGAACCCATGTTTCATCGCCTGTAACAATCTTTGACAAGAAATTGTCACCCTCAGCCACATGACGAGCAAGCAATTCCGCACAGATGGTTCTCCTTTGCTCTTTATGGTGTTCGGTTAGACAACGAGGGACCCAGCGGGAACAAACCTTTGAACATCCCAACTGGTGAACAATTGTGACAGCACTACCAACAGAGATGTCAAGTTGAGCACTGAGTTGTTTGATGGTGATCCGTCGATCATCTCGAACGAGTGTGTTCGCACGCTCCGCCATTGCAGGAGTCACAGCTGTGCACGGCCGGCCCGCACGCGGGAGATCAGATAGTCTTGCTTGACCTTGCGGCGATGATGACACACGCTTTGCCCAACGACTCACCGTGCTTTTGTCCACTGCCAGATCACCGTAGACATTCTGCAAGCGCCTATGAATATCTGAGATGCCCTGGTTTTCCGCCAAAAGAAACTCGATCACTGCCCGTTGTTTGCAACGCACATTCGTTACAGACGCCCTTTTAACAGCTCCGTACAGCGCTGCCACCTGTCGGAAGTCAATGAAACTGTACGAGACGAAGCGGGAATGTTTGAAAATATTCCACAAGAAATTTCCGGTTTTTTCAACCAAAATTGGCCGAGAAAAAAAATGTGTTGCATTACTTATTGAACTGCCCTCGTACATTTTTGCATGCTCTTACGGAAATAGCCTTTGTATAGGTATAGATTTCGACACTGAATTTGACGAATACAGTAATTTATTCAAAATTGTTACCACTAGCATATATATATATATATATATATATATATATATATATATATATATATATATATGATTCAACACTGAAATTGAGACCAATACAGTAATTTATTCAAAATTGTCGAAATACGGCGAGTCTAACGGCAGGTTACCTCGGTGAGTACAAGCTATGTCACCAGTTCTCTGATGATCTAAAGACCGTATTTGTACATACGATGCTGATTTCTATGTACAGGCCGTTACTGGCCATATGCCGTAGTTGACGGCACCACCTGAAGAATCGCGAGCTGCTACTAGCTCGAACTGTGGTGTACTCCTACGCCAGCGATTGTGCTGTGTCGATATTGATGTCTGAGTCAAAGTTGCCGTCAGTGCGGAATATCGGAACTATACACTGTGTTCAAAAGAAGTAGCGAACACTTTGAGAAGTGGTAGTACTCGTCGAAACAGCAAAAATAAGTCCAATATACATGGATCCGGAAATGCATAATTTCTGAGATAAACACGTCTTCAGATGAAGTTCAGATGTTCAAATGTGTGTGAAATCTTATGGGACTTAACTGCTAAGGTCAGTCCCTAGGCTTACACACTACTTAACCTAAATTATCCTAAGGACAAACACACACACCCATGCCCGAGGGAGGACTCGAACCTCCGCCGGGACCAGCCACACAGTCCATGACTGCAGTGCCTGAGACCGCTCGGCTAATCCCGCGCGGCTCACATGAAGTGTTCAACGTGTAGTCCATTCATGACAATGCACCCCTCAGCCCCACGGCGTAAGGAATGACACACCCTTTCAAGTACATACGGTTGTTGTTGCTGGCACGATTGAAGACGCGACTCTGTTCTGTCAGCACATCATTGATTGGCGTGATGTAGACCGATTCCTTCAAGTGTTCCCATACCCAAAAATCTAGGGGATTGAGGTCTGGAGAACGAGCAGGCCAAGTGTGCCCCTGCCCCCATCTCTCCACCCCCGCCCCCAGACAAATCCAGAGGTCCTGAAATGTCTGCGTCAGATATTCGCGCACGTTGTCACGTAAGTGTGCTGGTGGGCCATCATGCATGAACCACATTTGTATTCGTTGCTGCAATGGCATAGTAGCCTTCAGCAAGGTAGGCAATACCTTAATGAAAAACTCCAGATAACGCGCTCCAGTTAACCTTTTTGGTACCACGATGGCCCTACTAATCTATTGACAAATACGCCTGAATTGTTTTGGGATCTACATCTGCCCACACATGCTGGTTATGGAAATTTACAACACCATCTCTCGCAAAACCTGCCTCATCGGTAAATAAAATCTTGGCTGTGAACAGTGGATATGTGGCACACCTGCAAAAGCCATACACAGAACGGCTGTCTGCCATGATGATTCCGTGACCTTAGGGCCTGAACGTGCTGTAAATGATATGGGTACAACAATTGTTCGTGAGGTACCACACAGGTAAGAGCATAAGGCACGCATTCTGCTACCAATCGCCGCACACTGGTCCCAGGGGTTTCTTCCACCGAAGGTAGCACCGAACGCTCCCCCATGTCAGGCGTGCGGACTGTGTGGGACATTCCACTGTCAGTCTTCCGAGGTGCAAGGGTATCTGTGTCCCCCAGACACTGGAAAAGTCTGCCGAACAGCTTATCAAGGGGCACACTTGGCAGTGGATGTTTTTCAGCGTAGAGGGCACGGGCTCGCAGGTTACGTCCATTTGCTAAACCATAGCAGAGTATTATATCCGCCATTTCACTTGTCGAGTAGTAAGCTTACATTGCAAACAAGTGGGGGAGGAGAGAAAATGTAAATGTACTCACAATTTGTACGTACAAACAGCGCAATAGCAGGAACCACATAAGTGAATCTGTGTTTGGAAGAACGTAAAATACCATGATACGTACCCAGGTCTGACAGTAGTGTACAACAAGGCACACAACAACTAATTGCAAACTACTTAATGGTAGGTAGAGTACTGTGAGTAAGACATCATAATACCTCGTCGACACATCTGACGGAACGCCAGTGCAACGACTGTGCTAATATCCGCAACCAAGCGTCGCGCAGCCCTTCCTGTAAACGCGTGTTTACCTCGGAAAGTATGCGTTTCCGGACTCATGTTTATTGCACTTACTTTTCTTGTTTCGATGAGTACCGCCACCTGCCAAGCCATTCGACACTTTGTTTGAATACCCTGTATTTCCACCAACGCTGAATATAAGTACATGTGCTTACCGCCACTGAAAACGAGGATATTTGAGATTTCAATGTATGGATTAGACATCAACTACCACGAAATGATGAGAATACTTAACGTTTTCTTTAGTGCTACTACATGGACGTGTAGGAAGGTGAGAAGCAAGTTCCACCGAGACTATTGGGGAGAACAGCCATACAGGCGCCGCCTTCCTCGCGCAGTAACGCCACAATGCCTGTGCTTTGTGCTTCGTGGCTAGCGACTAACTCCCCCTCCCCCCCCAGTTAATAGCGAACTTTCTTTTACAAAACGGAATCGCAAGAAACGCCGTCAATGAAGCAGGAACTGCTCACTCGTTCATTCTAGCACAAACAACCTGGACAAAGAACAGTGAAACGAATCGCGGCATTTACCAGTCACTACTACATCCTAATGCATAGAAAATTGTTTGTTCTCTAACAAGATTAGCAACTGGCGGACATAAAAGGCTACTGGATCAAAGACTTTTGATTCAAAACTAGATAAGCGAGGACTGAGCATTGGAGAATACTGTGGCGTCACCGATCGATTCCAGCTGATACTTACTTGAATCAGCGCAAATGCACAGAGCCTCGTTTCACAACAAAACACGCATAAAGAACATATAACAACCAACATTTTCTGTAATAACATCAACAGTGAAGACTACGTTATTTAAGCGCTAGCAATGGATCCCATTCAAACTGCTGCTGATACAAAAACTGAAACCTAAACGATTCCAGAAAGCAGCATGCATTTTCTGAGAATATCACGACTTTAGCAACAAGGCTTAGTATTTGCGGGAGCGAGCATCACGACTGACGAAGCCACAATTTACTTATCCGGAAATGACAATAATAACGATATTCATGTATTGATCGTGAGGAATCCTTCGCTGTTATCATAATCGAAAGGGAAAAACAATTTTTCCCGTTCTTTTGGTCTGATTTTCTTCGCCAAATAGTGCAAGATACTGTTACTTGTGCCAGTTGAAACATGACACCATAACTGGTAGTGAGATTAAAGTAATGAGATACGAGTTACACCGTTGGAGAGCACTGATTGGCAGCTACCAGGTCTATCGTCCAATCGCGAAGCAGCCTCAAACAACACCTTGTACACAAAGTCTTTCTGCTTGATATTCCCTCTTGTTTGAATTTCTCTTGTGGTATTTTCTTCGGGAGTAGTTTCCCATCGATATTCCCAGGACTTCACCAAAGCTATTGACATATTTTTCGTTTTTCTGTATCATCGTTTGACCCTCTCAAGAACGGGGTGACAGGCAGCAATATGTGAGTGCTCTCTAACCACACGGTATTTTTTTCATTCCCCTTAGTTGAAATAGGCTTGAAGGAAAACAAACAGACGAATTTGTCGAAAAGAAGGATGCTCACGTGGTGACTGTTTGCACGCAGAATTCTGTGGCGTTGGTATCGTGCTTGACGTTGATGTTTGTGCTGCAAGGCTGTGCCCGATGGCATTAGAACCGTCTCCAGGAAAAATATGCATGGAATGAGATCATGAGGAGGGAAGGCGAAGTTATAAGTGCGGAGGGAAATTGGAGAATGGAATTCGACAAATCAGCATGGCGAGGGTCGTGGATCTTACCGTGTTTTATCTTGGGGACAGAATGCAATAGGAAGATAGATGCTGTTCGTAGTGGAATGGGGCGTGAGTGAACGAGGACGTAAGTGAAATGAGAACAGTTATGCGAGAATGAGGCGGTGGCGTTCAGATAAAATACGAAACGAGCAGTCTCTAATTTGTCGAAGAATGTGAAGTGCCTGGATATTTCAGAAGACAGTGTGTCGAAACGGATTATATCTTTAGCAGTGAGCCTACCCGTTGAGAAAATCTCGTATCTGCTTGGATGGTCGTGGCAAACGCATGACTATAATGTTACCATTTCCTAGTCGTCTGTCGTGTTATAAGTGGAAGCTGTATTAAGTGCATTTCAATCAACGTAAATTATTTATACTCATGTTTTGGAGATGATGACAAGATTATATTAGGGTGAACATATCCCTATAAAACACGCACAGAATTGCAGAATGAAATACCAAAAAGGAGAGGAGAAAACTTTATTTTAGTCATTATAAAAAAACAAGTTAAATAAATAACGATGCTGACAGTAAGAGTACATTACCGTAAGTAGGCAGTTGCAGCACCTTGTGCCTGGAAGCATGTACTGATTCGCCTGGGAAATGTGTCATACCGATATTGTATACTCTCCTGAGCTAAGTTGTCCCACAACTGTTGGAACTAGCTATAGATATCTGTAGTAGGTAGTAGATGTCCTAGCTGGCCCCCACTAGTATTATCGGAGACCGATCAGGGGATTTTTTTGACCAAGGGAGTACTTCAATACTCGTAGTCATGCAGCCACGTCATAGAGAAAAGTGCCGTTTGTGGAGGAGCGTTGTCTTGATAAACGGCGGTACGTAAGTTCTGAATCATGAGAGAAAACACAAGGCGACGGGGAATGTTTGTGACGTTTTGCTGTGCTACCACAGTTCCCTGAATCATTACTACAAATGACCTGCATTCATACTGTAACACTATTTGTTTGTGGTTCATCTAAATTTTTATAATTTTTTTGCTTTAAAATTTTCGCATATTGATATTATATTTTCTGTATATGTAAAGTGTGCTATACTGGAGGCTGAAGTTCTTTGCATTGTATATGTGTAATATATGTAAAATACTATGTAAATTGTTTATTACGTTAAATAATTTTCTGATTACATTTTGTATTTAAAAATATATTTGTATATAAACTGTTGGCCGGCCGCAGTGGCGAGTGCTTCTAGGCGCTTCAGTTTGGAAGCGCGCTGCTGCTACGGCCACAGGTTCGAATCCTGCCTCGGGCAGGGATGTGTGTGATGTTCTTAGGTTAGTTAGGTTTAAGTAGTTCTAAGTCTAAGGGACTGATGACCTCAGATGTTAAGTCCCATAGTGCTTAGAGCGATTTGTATAAACTGTTCATGTTTATGTAAATTTGACAGTTCTAAGAAATGGTCACGCCTAGGAACAATGTAAGAAATAGGTGTTACGTAAAAGCCAGTGTACTTTTGTTTGAAACGAAAGTGGCTCTGGGGAATGGAAAACGTGGCAAGGGCGAATTGGCGCGCTACCTAGAGAAAGAGTGAGAAGTAAGTCACCCAGTCTGTAGGCAGCAGTGAATGAGGCAACACCCTTGTGAAGCAGGAGAAGCTTTGCCTGCAAATTTGCACAAAATTGCGTCGGATGAAGACTACAAACGGCTTACGGCATACCTGCAAGTTGTTGGGCTACTGAACCAAGAAGAGACGTGGCGCCCATACAGCGAGATACTTGCAGGCCGCACTGTGGTTAGTGTAGCTGTCATAATTGTTCGCCACACCCAAGCCTACAGCCACAAGATACTTGTTTTTGTCCTTTGTTCAGCGTGAACCATTAATTTAAACTGTGCTTTAATAATCATTCTTGAACTTAAAAGAAACTGGTTCACCCTGTTATCTCATCCTAATCATACACCTATATAGGGTTCCTCCCTGGTGTTTGATTAATCCGAGTATCCCGTTTTACAGACATATGAAGTGCCAAGTTAATATAAAGAGGCATCATTTAAACTGTTTTTATGTAAATAATGAGAAAGTTTTCTTAACTAATGCAAAGTGTTATAGCAAAAGTTTGCTTACGTAAAATTTAGTCAGAGTGAAGCAAAGTTACTAGAATTTATTAAATGAATATACAGGGTTAGTTCTAAGAGTAATAGCTTTTGAAGCCCTCCCAGCTTTCCAGACTGGGAAGGAGCGCCTGGTCCCCGGCATGAATCCGGCCGGCGGACTTGTGTCGAGGTCCGTTGAACCGGCCAGTCTGTGGATGGTTTTTAGGCAGTTTTCCATTTGCCTCGGCGAATGCGGACTGGTCCCCCTCATTCCGCCTCAGCTACACTATGTCGGCACTTACTGCGCAAACAATTTCTCCACGTACGCGTACACCACAATGACTCTACCACGCAAACATAAGCGTTACACTCGTCTGGTGTGAGACATTCCCTCGGGGAGGGGGGCACCGGGGGCCGAATCGCACAATAATCCTGAAAGAGTGGTTCGGTGTGGGGCGGTGGAGAAGTGAAGTGGACTGCGGTAGTCGTTGTGGGGTTGTGGACCACTGCGACTGCGGCGGGCACGGAGGCTCTCCGTCGTTTCTAGACCCCCAATTAACATACAATACAACAGAATACAATAGCTTTCGAAAGTAAATTTCAGTAAGAAGGAGGTTTTCTTGAAGTGAAATGTTCAATATAAAAAGTGTGTGCTTTAGTATCTAAGTATTTTAGTATTGAAGTTTGTTGATTATGGAAAGTGCTTTTCTAAAGGTCTCCCCTGACCAAATTGTTTTAGCTTCCTTGAATTTATCTACTGGACTTTCTCTCATTTAAAAACGCAATGTATAAGGGTGTAGTCCAATACTGTTTACGTGGAGTAACTTTTATTTTAAGAAGTAACTTAAGAATGTAGGCAAAATACAGACTTCTGCTTTTCAAATACTTCACTGTTTCATTGCCTGGATAGGCTGATGATCGTTAGTACATATTTTAAACCACTAAATGAACTAGGAACTGAGTTGTCCTAGCTTCAATATAATACTATTCATACTGCGTTTCTTTCCAACCGCTGGGTAAGATCTCAGGGGAAAAAAACTGTGTAAATAGGCTGTTTAGGTTTTTATATTGGTAACGCCACGTAGCGCTCTGTATGAAAATCACTGACTGTGCTGTGTGCAGTCTGAGGCTGGTCGGCATTATTGCAATACTCGCCATTGTAGTGTTGGGCAGTTGGCTGTTAACAGCGCGTAGCGTTGCGCAGTTGGAGGTGAGCCGCCAGCACTGTTGGATGTAGGGAGAGAGATGACGGAATTTTGAGAGCGGACGATCTGGACGTGTGTCCATCAGAGACAGTAAATTTGTAAGATTGGATGGCATGAACTGCTATATATATTATGGCTTTTGAACACTATTAAGGTAAATACATTGTTTGTTCTCTATCAAAATCCTTCTTTTGCTAACTATGCCTATCAGTAGTTAGTGCCTTCAGTAGTTTGAATCTTTTATTTAGCTGGCAATAGTGGCGCTCGCTGTATTGCAGTAGTTCGAGTAACGAAGATTTTTGTGAGGTAAGTGATTTATGAAACGTATAGGTTAATACTCTTGTAGGCCATTCTCTTGTAGGGATTATTGAAAGTCAGATTGCGTTGCGCTAAAAATATTGTGTGTCAGTTTAGTGTTGATCAGAATAGGTAAAGAGCGAAATGTCTGAGTACGTTCAGTTCTGCACAGCTGTTTGAAAATTAAATAATGTAAGATGTTTATCAGCACAGTAATTCATTAACTTTTCTAAGGGGACGTTTAAACTGAATAGTCTGATATACTTATCCATTAGACACAACTCAGGGTCAAATCCTGTAAAAAGGGTAACTCTTTTTGATTAGATTTTCCTATTAACAGGACTATCCTCCCACAGTGTACTTTATTTGGAAACTAAACTAAATTTAGTAAGATGGTTATACGTACCAACGTAGGCACAGAGTTTTCTGTTATTTAGGTAAAAGCATAATAAATTACAATAGTGGAGGTAGGGTAATAGTACTTGTTGGCTCTCCACAACACCGCCGAGTCTCTCCAAAAAATGGAAAGAAAGTATTTTCTACCCTCGCTTGCAGCCAATGATTAAACAAGAGTCACCGTTGAAAATGGTGCAACATCATTTGTTAGCATTCCATCCATCCTGAGTACACCAGTACTCCAAACTCTGGAGCCTGTGTTGTGGTGTTAACGGTCATCTACACATCGGATGGCGATTCAGTAGCCCAGATACTGCTAATCTTCGACCAGTCTTGTCTGATGAGACGGAGTGTTCTAATGAGTCTATAACTTGTGCTTATATGGCAGGCGTAGACGTAATGATGATCCGGTATGCTTCACGCATAGTACGGCGATTCTCCATTGGTGTATTCAGAACCGTGAACCTTCACAGTCCCATTCAGTCCAACATTGAGCCACCGCCACATCCGTAGACCCCACATACCTGGGTGTTGCAGCTAGAGGCAGACTCATAATTATTTACTTTCCAAACTCGCTCAAGTGTTGGTGACACTCTCTCACACGAGCTCTGGGCATTCTAAGTGATCCTTCACAACGCTCCCTATCTGATGTGCCCGCTAGTTATATGCCGTGACAGGACTGATAATGTGGTCATTTAGTGACAACACTAATGGTTGTCGCCATTCTAGCCATCACAGATCTACATATACATCATTCATTCACAAGCCACCTAACGGTGGTACCACTAATATAACCTTCCTTCCCTGCTCCACCCGCAAATGGCGCGTGGGAAGAATGATTCTCGGCAAACCTCTGTATTAGCTCAAATTTCTCGAATTTTCTCGGCGTGGTCATTCCGCGAAATATATTTCGGAGGGAGAAATACATTGTCCAACTCTTCCCGGAAAGTGCTCTTTCGAAATCTTCATAGTAAACCCCACCGTGATGCACAATATTTCTCTTGTAGAGTCTGCCATTGGAGTTTGTTGAGCATATCTGTAACGCTCTCGCACCGACTAAACGATCCCGTGACGAAACGTTCTGCTCTTCGTTGGATCTTTTCTATCTCTTCTACCTGATAAGAGTCTCAGATCGATGAACAATACCCTGGAATGGAACAAACGAATCCCTTGTAAGTCACTTCTTTCGTGGATGATTCCCTATGAATCTCAGTCTGGCATTTGCTATTCCTACTTGTACTCATTTTATTTCCACGTAATATTACTCTGAATAGTTGTTCCTAGATATTTTACAGTATATGCTGATACCAGCAATTTTTCATGGGTAGCGTAGCTGTACAGTAGTGGATTTCTTTTCCTATGTATGGGCAATATGTTACATTAACTTACATTCGGGGTCAACTGCCAGAGCCTGCACCATTCATCAATCCTCTATGAGTAATTCTATAAATTACTACTGCCTTCTGTCGTTGTTAGTTCTTATAGACAACTACACATATGCGCAGACTCTTAAAGGGCTTCCGACGCTTTCTGTTAGATTTTTTATATACATTGCAACCAGTGACGGTCGTACCACACTTCTTAGTGATACTATAGAAATTACCGTTGATTTTGTTCTGTTAAGAGCGACGTGTTCAGTTCTGTCGGCAAGGGATTCTTGAACACAGTTGCAATTGCAGTCATTTACACACTTGCTGATGCTATTAACCTGTTTCGTGAGACAATACCTTGAAGGTGTTCAGTTATTCTTTTTTTCAGTCAGTGTATCAGGCCCATAAAAAAGACCAAATCAAATCTCCAGGTGTCACTGTCGTAAATTTCGTTATTTGAAAATCTTGTCAAAGATTTCACTTTAGGGTGGCATATTCTTAAGAAAGGGCTCGAGAAAACATAGAAATTTCGAAAATTCATCAGAGTGAGACCTATTAAGGGAAGAGATATTTGATAGCGCTCTTTAGACTCTATTTTCTGTAGCTCCAAACGAATCAAACCAAAGGCTGTCGCATTTTTTTCCGGGCACAACGGCGAATTCATATCCAGCATTTCTGGAATTGCGAAGTTTTCAATAGGCTTCACTGAAGCTCGATAGAATATAGAGGTGGGAATTCTCTAACTCAGTACGGTGCAGTACTCGAATAGCTCTGAGGTCTAACGCAACAACGAAAGTCCTAGACGTACATTCATGTTAGTCCAGTCCGCACTTTTTGAAAAAGTGATTTTCATTATTCACAGTTAGGTATTTAAAAAGTAAGATTATATCAGTAACCTATGAGCTGAAAGTAACTTGCGTTAACTGATATACAATCAATATAACACGTGTGACGACGTAAATAAAATTGAGAACCCATGTTCCAGGCTCAGAATTCCCATTCGAAATCGTGTTACACTTGAAATCTGGAACATGAAGGTGAAGATGGCAGTGGTTCAGGTAATGCCAGACGAGATTTGAGTACTCTAGGAGCGTTACAGTACATTCAAAGATGTATCACGGTGCTAGTGAGTTCTGCTAGTTGTGATCACCATTCTTCTTACTGAGCGGTCCTCAGCGGAACAAGAGACTGGATAAGACTATTAGCAGCAACACGATGCTTACGATCGCCCTTAACATACCACTTCGACTTAGACTGGTCAATAAAAGATACGAAATTCTAATATGAATGTGCGATCATAATACCAGTAATTAACAGGAGATTCTGTTTTGATCGCTTTTTATTTTCAGAAACCATACAACTTTACAACCCTCTACTCTGTATTCTGATGATAGTAGAAGAGGCGTAAAGTAGTTTGTTTTATGAAAATCGAAAAAGATCAAGTTGGAAAATACTCATTTAGAATGGCATGTCGTAAATGATTTTTCCATAAGTTGACTTGTTTGCTATCAAATACATTCCTCTATGTGACGAGTTACCCAGACTAGGGCATTATATTTTTATTGGATGAAACCACCATCTATCGCACCAAGGAAGATGCCTCTGTCGGTCTGCGTAGCCACGACTGCACGTGAAAATACTTTGAGGCGATATACCAGTCCATATATAATTATTTTCACGACGGAATGAATATATTTCGCATATGTTTGACGACTGACAGGATATTCAGGTTTCTCATCAAATAAAGAAACGTCGGTTGTCACTGCGCAAGGGAAAGGGACGCCCATCTGCGAGGAGTTCTACCATTAAGTCTTCTTTCCCGCAATAAACACTAATCGCTATATATTCATGAAGATTATTACTCATAGGACTTGAGGAAGCTAATCACTCCACTTAGTGTTATGAATGAGAAACCTTTGAGAAGTATATGGAGGCACTGACTATAATCAACCAAAGGATAAATTCCCAGTCGTCAAGCCCTGCCTCTCTATGTAGCACCTACCCCTAACGTCGTCATACCCCTGCATCATCCGTTAAAAGGAGACCCCAACGAAAACACCTGCCTTCAGTGTCGTCTTACCTCACGATCATCCGTTAATGGGAAACCCCACCCAAAAATTTAACTTTTCTTCTACTATGCCGATTTAAATCGAATTTTACATCACTTACATATGTAGCAAAAAGCAAGCTTTGAAGGCCAGCAATTCTTTGGTCTTTGAGTTTTGAGTTTTTAATATGATTTGAGAGGTGTTTTTGAAAACCAGATTTTGGTATTCAGACCTCAATTTTCATGTTACAGATGTTTTTTCTTTATACACAACACACTGTTCAAGAGTTCTTTGCATTAATTGTATCAGAAATGTTATTAATTTACTTTCAGTATTTTTTCAAGTTTCAAACTTAAATTTTCTTTATTTATCGGTGAATGAACGTGATGATAGAATAGACAAACTGAATTTTCGATAATATTAATTCATAGAAGTACGCAGATACCTCAAGATTACTTCCTGCAAAAATATGATTGGCACTGGTAATAATTAGGATAAAAAAGTTGGCACTGTACTTAGAAAAATTTACTTACGGGAAAATGGATTTTAAAATTTTACTAAAAAATGGATACTAGTACAAGACACATACGGCACATACCTAGTAAAACTCAACAGCATCGTATGTTTTCCCTCTCCTCCTCCTGTAACTTCTTTCTGTTGTAATTTCAAATATAGCGTAGCCGTTTTCTTGAATTTTTCTTTCTTGTGTAAGGAGGAGAAATGCGTACCATCACGTTTCCGACTTTGGTAAACGTCGGATTGTAGTCTATCGCGATTGCGGTTTATCGTATCGCGACATTGCTGCTCGCGTTGGTCGAGATCCAATGACTGCTAACAGAATATGGAATCGGTGGGTTCAGGACGGTAATAGGAAACGCCGTGCTGGATCCCAACGGCCTCGTTCCGTGGCTTGTGGACTGCTTGATCCGTCGTTGATCTCTCAATAGGTAGATCTTCAGCGATGGTGATAAAGGAATGTTGATACTCCTTCTCTCTCGAGTCGTTAAACACTCCATATTGAAGTGCCAAACAGCTTCTACAAGACCCAGCAGGATATTTCTTTTCTTTTCTTGAAAAGTTCCACTTGCATTTTGTGTCTTGCCATCAGTGCATCTTGGCAGTACTGCATCAGATGCAAGTCTCTGACAGACAGGTGCTATCTTGACCATTCTGGAAGCTATCAGTGTGCCACGGCCCCTCGCGCAATCCATATTTCAAATATTCCTTAGAAGTAGTTGTAGTTCGAATACAGCAAAATCGTTCTGCGATTTAAGGGTAAACACGCTGCGCCTGAAATAGTCATTAAAACTTATTCTTGAAAAAAAAATTGAGTTCTAGGGGACTGATGACCTCAGAAGTTAAGTCCCATAGTGCTCAGAGCCGTTTGAACCATTTTTGAAAAAAATTACGTTTTAGGATGGAGTCTACCCTTATGGGAGCCTTAAGCTGTATGCTAATTCAGTTGACTTTTCTCTTTCAAACGACACCAAATGCCGTCCTGCTCTTGCATTTAAGAATGACCCGGTCTGATCATGAAACCGCTGAATTGGTCTGATTTTTCCTGCGTTTATTAATAATAAAAAGCAGATTGTTAATATGTACATTCATTACTCTGACGTTCTTTGGAAGCTGTCTTTAGAACTAGTAAATGGGTTCGGTTGTTTTGGGGAAAGGGACCAAACAGCGAGGTCATCGGTCTCATCGGATTAGGGGAGGATGGGGAAGGAAGTCGTTCGTGCCCTTTCAAAGGAAACATCCCGGCCTTTGCCTGAAGATATTTAGGGAAATCACGGAAAACCTAAATCAGGGTGGTCGGACGCGGGATTGAACCGTCGTTCTCCCGAATGCGAGTCCCGTGTGCTAACCACCGCGCCACCTCGCTCGGTGAACTAGTAATTCCTTCGAAACGAATCAGAATATGAAACCATATCAGGTCCACAAACCCACACTTGTGATCACATCCAGCGCATTGTTACATCTATAAAACCACATGTTTTTTAACGTCCCTCTTTAGTGAAGCCGTTCGTCGCATCACTTGTGCTAGCTATTAATCAGAATGAAAATATGGGATATATCAGTTTTCCGCCTTTTGAAGACGAAAAGCGTTGCCGATGTAATAACAGTTTGAATGACTCAGGAAACTGTTATGTTTATGGTTTGGTTCATCAGTCACGGCCCATGTGGTGTAGCCCGTAATAAAAGAAACAGCAGTGCTCCTCAGAGCTAATGAAATAAACCGTGTCTAAGAGCTGATGAAATAAGCTGCTAGTAATAAAATGGTACCCGGTAGAGTTCCGTATGTGGACTTCTTATCGCCGTGAAATATGGATGAAAGACGGGCAAACCTGGTTTGTAAGATATTGAAGTGCACAGTTCTGCAGCTTGAAGAATACATTCCTGCTTTTCCTACATCGCAATTACCGCTACTGGAACCCTCCCCCATGAAGATTATGTTCGATTCAGGAGCACGCTACACTTTAGAAGAACATGTAGCATGTTCTGTTTACAGTACAGTGAGTTGGTCACAATACTGGTACTCATAGGCAAAGAGTGTGTCAGTTGCTTATCAGCGTCGGTGCCAATAGTTCAAAAAAACATGGGCGCGCTTCACGTTCTAATTTCGGTCAGCAACGGTACAGAGATTCTCGCTGACACTGTCACGTCAGATAAGCAGTCATTAACAACCAGTTGGTGGTCACCATACAGAAGTGGTCTGTTGTTGATCCAGAGTGTCAGCAGCGATTATCAGCAACCATTTGCCGAAATGTGTACTATTAGCAGAGACGTCGCTCGTGAAGTTTTTCACTTCTCACTATGAAGTTGCCTTTGATGCTACAGCGAAACACGAAATTTTGGGAAATTAATGCGGCTAAGACAAACACAAAGCACCATCCCAATCCATTGCTGTTCCAAAACCGTCCAGGAGTTGTGTTGTTAGAGCAGGAAAATGTTCTTGCGCGAACTTCTGCCTTTAGGCCCAGCGCTCCAAAAGGGTTTTGTCGAAACCCATGACCAGAGTGAACAGCATAGCTCTCCTCCATAAAGTGTGTATGGGACATGATGGGACAGCATCTCTTCCAGTCTATAGGTATTACCAGCAGCACACCCCGGATTGTTGCTTTCTTCACAGGTGGCAGTAGCGTCCATCTCCAGCTTCTAACGTTGTACGTGACAGAACACGCTCTCCTATGCAGGACTGCAGGGTGGCACTTTAGTTATAGGAGGCTATGCAAGTTACATAATTGTTATTTACACTACTGGCCATTAAAATTGCTACACCAAGAATAAATGCAAATGATAAACGGGTATTCATTGCACAAATATATTATACTACAACTGATATGTGATTACATTTTCACGCAATTTGGGTGCACAGATCCTGAGAAATCAGTGCCCTGAACAACCATCTCTGGCCGTAATAACGGCCTTGATACGCCTAGGCATTGAGTCAAACAGAGCTTGGATGGCGTGTACAGGTACAGCTGCCCATGCAGCTTCAACACGACACCACAGTTCATCAAGAGTAGTGACTGGCGTATTGTGACGAGACAGTTGCTCGGCCGCCATTGACTAGACGTTTTCAGTTGGTGGGAGATCTGGAGAATGTGCTGGCCAGGGCAGCAGTCGAACATTTTCTGTATCCAGAAAGGCCCTTACAGGACCTGCAACATGCTGTCGTGCATTATACTGTTGAAATATAGGGTTTCGCAGGAATCCAATGAAGGGTAGACCCACGGGTCGTAACACATTTAAATGTAACGTCCACTGTTCAAAGTGCCGTCAATGCGAACAAGAGGTGACCGAGACGTGTAACCAATGGCACCCCATACCATCACGCCGGGTGATACGCCAGTATGGCGATGACGAATACACGCTTACAATGTGCGTTCAACCGATGTCGCCAAACACGGATGCGGCCATCATGATTCTGTAAACAGAACCTGGATTCATCCGGAAAAATGACGTTTTGCCATTCGTGCACCCAGGTTCGTCGTTGAGTACACCATCGCAGGCGCTCCTGTCTGTGATGCAGCGTCAAGGATAACCGCAGCCATGGTCTCCGAGCTGATAGTCCGTGCTGCTGCAAACGTCGTCGAACTGTTCGTGCAGATGGTTGTTGTCTTGCAAACGTCTCCATCTGTTGACTCAGGGATCGAGACGAGGCTGCACGATCCGTTATAGCCATGCGGATAAGATGCCTGTCATCTCGACTGCTAGTGATACGAGGCCGTTGGGATCCAGCACGGCGTTCTGTATTACCCTCCTGAACCCAACGATTCCATATTCTGCTAACAGTCATTGGATCTCGACTAAGGCGAGCAACAATGTCGCGACACGATAAACCGCAATCGCGATAGGCTACAATCCGACCTTTATCAAAGTCGGAAACGTGGTGGTACGCATTTCTCCTCCTTACACGAGGCATCACAACAACGTTTCACCAGGCAACGCCCGTCAACTGCTGTTTGTGCATGAGAAATCGATTGGAAACTTTCCTCATGTCAGCACTTTGTAGGTGTCGCCACTGGCGCCAACCTTGTGTGAGTGCTCTGAAAAGCTAATCATTTGCATATCACAGCATCTTCTTCCTGTAGGTTAAATTTCGCATCTGTAGGACGTCATCTTCTTGGTGTAACAATTTTAATGGCCAGTAGTGTATGACACTGTTTTACCGAGCTAGGTGGCACAGTGGTTAGTACACTGGACTTGCATTCGTGAGGTCGACTGTTCAAACCCGCGTCCGGCCATCCCGATTTAGGTTTTCTGTGATTTTCCTAACTCGCTTCAGGCAAATGCCAGGACGGTTCCTGTGAAAGGGCACAGCCGACTTCCTTCGCCATCCTTCCCTAATCCTATGGGTCAGATGACCTTCTTGTTGGGTCCCCTCCTCCGAATCAACCAACCACATTCTGTTTAGATGTCTGCCATAATGAATGAATTATGTAGATTGAAGTTGTAGGGAGGAGAAAGGAAAGGGAAGGAACTACTGATGTCAGCTGCATGGGGACTTCATGCGGAGTCAGTGGCGACAAGTGGAACTGTGTGATGGACGAGGATTCGAACCTGGCGCCTCCTGCTTGTATTGCATTGTATTGAACTGGGGACCGAGAAACGACGAAGAGGCTTCGTCCACGCCATAGCCCTGAGTGGTTCACAACCACTCACTCAATAGGCTACAGCAGTCCACTCACCACACCCCCGCCCCACACCGAACTCATTGTGACTGTGCGGTTCGGCCCCAGTGGAGGAACGTCTCACACCAGACGAGTGTAACCCCAAGTGTTTGTACGGTAGAGTAATTATGGTGCACGCGTACGTGGAGACAGTGTTTGCGTAGCAATCGCCGACATAGTGTAACTGAGGCGGAGTAAGGGGAACCAGCCCTCATTTGCCGAGGCAGATGGAAGACCGCCTTATAAACCATCCAAAGACTGCCCGGCGCACCGGACCTCGGCGCTAATCCACTCGGCGGATTCGTGCCGGGGACTGACACGCCTTCCCGCCCGGAAAGCACTGACGTAGACCGCACGGATAACCCGGCGGACTGATCTGCTTACCAGGCAACTGAGTTAACCCCTGCGCCATCCGGACACTGTGTTTACGGCAACTGCGCAGACTATCTTGGCACGCCTCTCAGTCGACCCATGTTCCCACCTAGCGCCACCTGTCCGCCGTCCCTGCCTGTGTCCTCCATGCTCGCTAGTTCGAGATTACCGCAGGTGGTAGAAGGAAATTGTGCATCTGCACTGAAGGCTAATAAATTATATGAACGCGTGGTGTCTGTGCTTTCTGACGTGTCATACGCCGCAGTGAAATCTCATTGACGTATTGGGCTCATTGCTTCAGGATATTCTCTCTTTTACACTGACGGAAATGAAACCATGACCGTCTTGTTCGAATGGCACCAAAATCACACGCCAGTGTGATATGTTGATTGAAATTTCATCCTTATGCAAACTTAGTTTTCGTATTTTAAGTAAAGAAAACTGCCATTCCTACATGTTTCAGCTATGCCGCGCCTTGCTATCATGACACTAGCCCCAGAGACAGAGAAGACCGACAAGTGCTACTCACAAGCGCTGTGCTTCGTTCTGAAAGGCATGTCCGGTTTAAAGCCCGCCTGGCAGCTGAGTCACGCCACCGCCTTCCCGAGGACCTGAGACACTTGAGCAGTGTGCTTAATGGCCTCCCCTTTGCAAACCAATGGACCTTCCTTTCAAGCATTCTCGGTGACTCAGATATTCAGAGAAACGCGTGGAGGCATTCACAACCGGTTCAAGAAAATCCAGTGCGTAAGCCGACTGGCTGTGGGCACTGAGGGGTCCAGGAACTTTTCGAAGTGAGATCAGAAAGGTTGGCAAGCTGTAAACAACACTGGCAGGTTGAAAACTAAGCCCTCCAATGACAAGGGATGACTCAATGAGAAATTCAGCGTCCTGAAGGACGATAGTTGGGGACGAAGAACAAAACTCCCAAGAAAGTGTATTCAAGGAAACATTCGAGATTCTTTCGAAAATATCATTCTCAGTGTCTTCTAGTGATTCCTTTGGGAGATTTTCATATGAATTCATACTGTTTCACATGCAATTTTACACATAGCGTTCTAACTTCCCATTCTGGAGGCATATCGGTCGGGTTTCTATTCAGCTTTGAGACTCTGGGTCTGATTCCCGCGTTCACACCAACATCTGTTGTCCCGTTGTGACATACTCAGTTTGCATTTCGTGTTAGATGGTTTCTCTATAGCACCACTGTTGGAAAACATGGACATTTTTCTATGTTCCCGCCACCTGACCTACAATTTAGTATCGCACAGTTGTTTAATTCCGCGCTCATCCGGAGTATCGATATAGAGAACAGGTCAGAGATACTCGGGCCACATACCCTAGACGCAGCTTGCTCCCGCTCGAGGCGCCGCCGCAGCCTCAAGCATGTCACCTGGAGGAGCTGTGCACTGACGTAAGGCTGCTTGTACGAGGCGTGTTCAGTAAGTAGTGCAACACTTTTTTTCTGAAAGCAGGCTGGTTTTATTCAGGATTTCAATACTCTACATTATTACCCACTCTTTTAGCTAAAAAAATCTATTTCTCGTCAATACGACGGGCTTGCGCTACCTTATTAGGAGGGTCTATGTGCACGCACGATATCACTCTACTGGTCAACATCAGAGTCAACGTCTTGCCGTATCAATAACCTCCCCACCATCGACGTACTGTGTCTCGCGGAGTACGTCCTTCTTTGGACCAAACAGATGGTAGAGGGGAGGTGCGAGATCCGGACTGGAGGGCAGATGAGGAAAAACAGTCCAATGAAGTTTTGTGAGCTCCTCTCGGGTGCACTACCAACAGAGACACCCAGTTGCGCAGAGTGGCGTTTCGTTCTGATCTGTCAGTCACCTCGACTGAGACTGACCGCACGTTCCAACATTGCGGGAGTTATAGCCGTGAGCGACCAGCCAGTAGGCGGGACACCAGACAGGTTGCGCTACGTCGTTGCGATGAAGAAAGACGCCTCGCCCAACGGCTCACCGTGTTTTTGTTCACTGCCAGATCTCCGTAGAAATTCTGCAAGAGGCCATGAACATATGCGATGCTCTGGTTTTCGCAGTAATAGCTCTCTGCTTGGAACGCACATTCGTTGCAGATGCCATTTTGAAGGCTACGTACAGATAAGCCGCCAATCGGAACTTCATGAAATCAGAGGAGCTGAAGCGGGAATATTCCACGATGTCCCACAACGAATTTCGCATTTTTTCCAACAGAAATTGGCCAAGAAAAAAAATGTTCTAGTACTTATGGAACGTGCCTGGTGAGCGAATCTCGCTAGTTCACTAAAGTACTGAGTATGCGCTATTGATCAGTTTTACCTGCTTGTATTACGTTTTTGATTCGCATTGTTCCTTGCTTCAGACGACTTAGACATGTTCCTAGTTACCTGTTCAATTCGTGAGCTCCGCTATGATCGACCTCAGGAATCCCATGTTTGGTCCGCCAGTGTTACCACTAGTACGAGTGATCATAACTGTGTTATGCCGACGCCCAGTAGGGCAGAATATAGGCCTCCAAATATATTTTGGTCACGGGTCTTAAGCCAATAGACGCAGCATGTAGAATGTGAGCAAGTGAGCGGCCGCTCGAGCTAGACAATGAATGGTGCTGCGTCGGCTGCCAGGTAGTGGTTTTACCTGGACAGAGACTGGGCAGCAAACGAGGAACAAGAACAGGGTTAAGCCAGTCTGAGTGCCACCGGCAAAGCTGCGGATATAGAGAAGTGCAGGGACCTACATCTATATTCATATTCAGCATATCACCGTATGAAGCATGGCAAGTGAATCAAGAGAAAAAAGAACGTCTAGAGGGTGGTCAGAAACAATCTGAAAAGCTTGTAAGGGCATTATAGGGCAGCTTGCGCTGAGAACTAATTATAGAGAAAATAAAATCGATACGTTGCTCCGCTTCCGAGTTAATTAATACTGAAGTTAGCCAATCAGGCTACTGCGCTTATAAATTCAAGCGATCCGCGAGATACAATTAGTGTCAGTTGCACTCACAGCGTAGATGTTAGCGCATAATTCCGCTCAGCCTTTGGCTCGGGTTCGGTCCTTACTACCGTCCCATGTCCAATTGTTGAATCGCTCTTCTGTTCCGTTTTAGAAAACCAAATGAAGAACACGTTTGGTGACACCGTTTCTGCCGCACCGCTTGAATTTGCTGGCGAAAGGGACTTCTTGGCTAATTTCAATGCTAATTAATTCGGAAGTGGCGCTATGTATCGACCTTTCTCTTAACAGTTACTTCTCAGCACAACCTACCCTGCAACTCTCTTACGAGCTTTCCAGACTTCCTACAACCCTCCGTATGAGCCCTAATTTCTCTTAACTCACGTTCTCTGTGCTCACGCGAAATGCATGTTGGTGTCAGTGGAATCGTTCTGCAGTCAGCTTCAAATACCGGTTTTCTAGATTTTCGTAATAGCGGTCCGCGTACAAAATGTCGTCTTTCCTCTATGTTCACGAAGCATAACCTATTGGCAACAGATCTACTAGCTCCTCGCTGCCGGTTTTCAGTCATGTGGTCGAGATAAAATAATTAATCCTTACCGCCCCCTCGCCCCCGCCCCCCTCTCCCTCTAGAAGCCAAATTACCGAATCGTGTCAGTGATTAGTCAAACTGGCCGTTAGTGTTTTGTATTCATATTTACGGATAATAATAAAAAATAATACCGACTGATGCACAGACAGTTGGCTAATGACTACAAGATGGACTCACGACGACAATGTAATAAAAAAGTAGCCAAAGTATCTTCCAGAACGACTACAACACGAAAAGATAGCTCTTCTCCTTCTTTTATCACCTCCAGTTAGAGTATGTGCTGTTACTGTACTGTTAGCTGACCAAAACGTAAATACATCATTCATTGACCAGAGGATCGTTTCCACCGGTTGTGATAACAGTGGAATGAAAGCAACTGACCTCTGGGCAGACACACGGGAAGAGCAACCACGGGACCTTCTAGAAGGACTACACCACGAGAAGATGGTAGGATTATTCGACAAACTCCGAGAAGAAACAGATGACAATAGCTGAAATCCAGACAGACGTTACAGACAGAATATCCAACTGGGAAACGATTACTGAAAGTTGGGTTGGAGCTCCAAATGGTTCAAATGGCTCTGAGCACTATGGGACTCAACTGCTGTGGTCATAAGTCCCCTAGAACTTAGAACTACTTAAACCTAACTAACCTAAGGACATCACACACATCCATGCCCGAGGCAGGATTCGAACCTGCGACCGTAGCGGTCGTGCGGTTCCAGACTGTAGCGCCTTTAACCGCTCGGCAACTCCGGCCGGCTTTGGAGCTCCAGTTGCGTAAGGCTTTTACCACTAACGTGATGTCACAGATAAAAGAAACTTGCATACTGTGGAACCAGTCTCAACTGGAACTTAGAGTGTCACTGTGTGAAGTTCAGATACGGTATCACTTCTGCTCGTGGCGGTCAGGTCAACACAAACTTGACCGTAGACGACCTGATGAAGTGTCGCATCAAACAGAGAAGCATACCTCTCTAACTTCTAGAATCGTGGTGTGAGGACCTATTGCATGTGACTACGTAATTGCCGAAGGGGGGCTGAATGCTCTGCAGTATGTGATAAGAATTGTAAATAGTAGTATCATTCCCTTCATGACGAGAACACCGAGGTACATTCCAGCAAGATAATGCAATACCTCAGATTGCATTTCACACCAAAAACGCCTTGGGGACTGTACGGAACCTTGACTGGTCTCCCAGTTGCCCTGATATGTCACTATAGAGCATGTCTGGAATCGAATGTGAAGACGAATGCTTACATGATAGCCTCCAGCCAACAATTTTGCAAAACTCAAAAAGCATATGTTTCATCTATGGCAAGAAATTCCTCAAGATGACATTTAGAGGCTGTTGGCTTTCGTGACCTAACGGACTCAAGAGTGTATTAGTACTTGTAGGCCCCACCTGACTCTTTTGTTTCGATTATAATGCAAGTTTAATCATTTAATACCAATCATGGGATGATTATCTCCATAAAAGTTGATTAATGTCCAACTATTGGTTCACTGTGTACCACTTTCCATTTCCGTCAGTGCATTTTTCAACAGCGCATCGATTCAGCTCGTCTCAGGCTCGTCAAAATTACGTAGTGCAAAATTCATATGCCCATAACTCTATGGCGTGCTTAACCACATCACTCCGTCGATTCGAAACACCAGTCTACCACCCTAGAGTTAATTAAACCAAACTGCACAAGCAGTTCACACACATAGATCGCAGGGCTCTAGTTTGTTGTTTCTGAAACCAATCATAGCGCTCAAATAAAGGATTCCCTGTGTCGACCAACGGTAGGCAGTCTATGACTACTTTCTGTCCAAGTCTTCTCCAATTTGGTGTTGTGCTGTTGATGGTGATGGAGCTGTCAACAACCTGGGCCCTAGTGCATTCCAGATCGCACATTTTAGTTGCAGAAACGCGATTCTTAATGAAACTCCAGACTTTGGAAATTGTAAGGTACGAGGAAGCCGATTGCCGCAGTAGAGATCCAAACTGTTCCACGTAACTTCTCGCAAAAATTGCGTCAATAGCACCTCACACTTATAGTACTTAATGAGGTCGACCAAAAACAACATGCGACGATGTAGGCTGTCAGCTGTAGAAATTTTAAAATGCTGTGGTAGACTTTTCCGTGAAGAAAAATTTCCCAACAGGTATTACTACCGAGGCTGTCCCACGTCTGTTTCCGAACATCACGTGAATATTTTGAACCTCTTTTTCCGGATATGAACTGATCCCGACACGTAAAATGAAACATGATTCTTTTAATAATTTTTTCTTCGACGCGTCAATGGTAAAATCATCCAAAGGTCTCAAGTTCGATCGCCAGTCAGTCTTCAGATTTTTGTCTGCCACTTATTTGCCATCTGAAGATTTTCGTTAATGTGAAAAATGACAAGTTATCCTGTGGTTCGGTATCCACGTTATACTTTAGCACTCCTATAACTGAAGGGGTAAGTCAGTTCAAAGTTCGGAGGAGCGCAGTGGCATACCCCACCCAACAGGAACATGTCCAGTGAGACACAGTGGTGCTGTAACCAGCCTTCGGGTTGGTGACACCTTTCAGTGTGATTCAGTATGGCACAAGCGAAGTTTAATAGCTGTGGCTCGTCTGTGTCAGACGTTTCTGCAGGATTTATGCAACTTTTACTGGAAATGATTCACAGTTCCTTTAGGAGTCTCATGTTTCCGTGCAGCCTATCGAATTAACTTACTAAGTTGAGCATTAGATTTTGATGCATTTTAGACACGTTTCCACTGTCCATAGGTTGTCTACACCTTGTTTTTATTGTTTCGCAACTGTTGTTAATTTGTGGCGCACAATTCGAAACTCCTTTTGCGTCCTGATAATGGACGAAACCTCGACGCGCAGTAACACCACTTGCACTGTCTACTATATGAAGCCATTTAAGTACGTTACTAGTCTTAGCTTGCCCAATTAAAAAGATGTAACACAAATTGTTTTCCGATACATGATCACATCGTTATTCGTGTTGAATAAAGTACACTATTAAATTACGCTATTAATGAGCCAGACATCCCGTTATATATACAGTCCTCAGTCCTTATACTTTTTTTTTTTTGGGTCATCAGTCTAACCTCTTCATCTAAGAGTAGCACTTGCAACCTACGTCCTCAATTATATGCTGGATGTATTCCAATATCTGTCTTCCTTTACAGTTTTTGCCCTCTACAGCTCCCTCTAGTGCCATGGAAGTCATTCCCTCATGACTTAACAGATGTCCTATCATCCTGATCCTTCTCCTTATCAGTGTTTTCTACATGTTCCTTTGCTCACCGATTCTGCGCAGAACCTCCTCATTCCTTACCTTATCCGTTCGACATTCGTCTGTAGCAACACATCTCAAATGCTTCGATTATCTTCTGTTCCGGTTTTCCCACAGTCCATGTTTCACTACCATACAATGTTGTACTCCAGACGTACGTTCTCAGAAATTTCTTCCTCAAATTAAGGCCGATAATTGACATTAGTAGACTTTTATTGGCCAGGAATGCCCTTTTCGCCAGTGATAGTCTGCTTTTGATGTCCTCCTTGCTCCGTACATCATTCGTTATTTTACCTCCTAGGTAGCAGAATTCCTTAACTTTATTCATTTCGTGACCATCAATCCTGTTGTTAAGTTTCTCTCTGTTCTCATTTCTGCTATTTCTCATTACCTTCGTCTTTCTTCGATTTACTCTAATTGCATACCCTGTACTCATTATAGACTGTTCATTCCGTTCAGCAGATTCGTCTTCACTTTCACTCAGGATAGCAATGTCATCAGCGAACTGTATCATTGATATCCTTTCACCTTGAATTTTAATTCCACTCCCGAACCTTTCTTTTTTTCATCGTACATTATACTACATACGGTTTAAGGTACTGGAGCAAACTGTAACTTACCAACGATAACGCTGGAACCGTTGTACCCTTTCACTCCGTTACAAATAAACAGATGATACCACATTGGATAGCTTTTGCACCATCCCGAATTTTCTAAGCCTAACTTAAAGTCGAGTAATAAAATACGAGTCCCACAAACCAACCTGCAAATTTAATGTGGGTATGGGCGTCTAACCTTCAGTAAAATAGAGATATGAAACTAATATTTGACTAGTATATGGTGGGATTTCGTGACCGCATTCAAAGTTTTTTGTTACTGTCCACGTCCACAATGAATACGTCCGCTGTTAATAACGCCTACACCGGACACACATTCGCAATTCGACGAAGTGGACTGTGGGAATTCCCGAACTCTCCTGATGGGCTAGTTCGCCTTGAAACATGAATGGACGGACAGAAGGCAAGTCTGGCCAAATAAGACGCTCATGGACGTTTATCACGCTGCATCCGGCATCTGTTCCCGTTAATACGAGGTCGCCGCCATTTCACTAACGCTATGCTCTGACAGACGACGGACGAATGAAGCTGGCAGTTTCGCACCTGAAAACTCTGTAAATTCCTATAAAGTGTTTGGCTAGAGGTACTTTTATTGAATCAAGTATTAATGTTCTCGAATGAGGTTTTGTGAGGAATGACTGAATATACTATCACAGCTGAGTGAGGACTGTTAGTAGACGTTAACTTCGTGGGCGGCGTTGAATCGCTGTCCACGGAGGTGAAGAACTTCCGCTGGTTTTACTCTGAAAGCTAATCGTTAGAGTTTTCTAAGTAGTTATTGATACGTGTTTCCTTAATGTACCACACTTACACACCATATCTTAAATATCGTAAAAGAGGAAGCGGGATGGAATCATGGATGATAGTCACACTTTACAATTAAGACAATTTATTGACATTACGCCTTTAAAAAAAATGAGAATTACAAATTGTGGACGAGTCACTAGACATAGCTTTGCAAATACAGTTAGAAACCCAACGTACTTAGTACTAAAACAGTCTCTTATTAAGAAAACAGAATTACTGACAAACTTCAGAAATTCAATCTCTCATATAGGATTTACCTGAAAATACATATAATAAAACAACTACAAATAAAGGGTGACTCAATGACACTTGAACACTAGTGCCAATCTAAGGTCCAATTACATAACATGATAAACCACTTAAATAAAAAAATACAGCAGAAACATTGATCTTTAAAAATAAACGTTCACGTCCTCAGACGTGTTAATAAAAAATTACTAGGAAAAGCTGCACAAGGAACTCTGCAGATGCTATGCAGTTTAAGGTTTAGCCAGTTGCCAATCCCTAACATTTAAGGAAACAAGTTCATATACGAACAGGTTACATACAATATGTATTTATATATCCACCAGCTTAAGCCGCCTTGGTGGAAGGAAGATAAATACTGAACTTTGGAAGGCGATATGTGAACAACTGGCCAGGTTCTTAAACACTGCCAGGCCTAGACCACGGGTGACATTTCACTCCCCACCAAGGCGCTGGCACAATCGAAGGTTTCTGTCAAACACTCGGCAGAACCTTTCACTCACTTACACATGGACAACTGTATTAATAGAGTGCAAGCTTTAAAAACGGCAACACAAAATCATTTGATTGCAAGAGACACAAAGCATTAGTAAAACTTTCAAATAACGGCCACCATTTAACCAGGCCAACTGAACTCTTCCATACCGTCTTAATGTTCGACTATGAAAGTCTCAACATAATAATAAAGTTAAATGACTCTGAGTGCGTCGGTGAACACACACAATTACGACTTACTCCACCTCAGGTACACAATACGACGGAGCGAGTTCCACAGTTTCACCGCATCCCTTCAAATTTTGTTCCCAGCAAAGTCACAGAACTTGTATCTCCAAGCTGCTCATGTCGGCAAAACGCCCAACCAGTTTCAAACCACAACATGCAACGGTGATCACGCTCGTTCGGCAGCCGTTGACACTCGTCTCCCCGCGAATGTCACGAGATCTCGAGGGTTACCCGTCGAAGGCTAACAACTAACAACCAACTCGCTTCGCCCTCCAACCCGGAAGGTAGATAAGACACGCGAAAAGCAAAGATAACTTACCTCAACCACAATAGATCTCAACGATACATGGAAAAAATAACACTGGCGCCAGCTCGCCACGGCTCTGTTTCCAGCGTGATATTCTTCGAGTGTCTGGCAAATTAGATTTAGCGCCTATTTCTGTTCCACTATCCCAAGATCAAAGATGTCCCTGATAATTCACACTGTTCTTCTTGGATTATAATCGATATCCCCTGTAAGTCGAACAAGGAACAATAGTGTCCTAGTACAAGCTGTCGAGTACTAATCAATAACTACTGCAAACAAACTACAATGTCCCAGCAACCTAACAATAAATCAAAACCGGCACTTACATTACCTTCACCAAACCTATATGACCGATTTATTTCATGTTATTGCTTGAATGCATTATTACATTCTTACTCTGGCTGTAATTCACTGGTAGTGTAGCTAAAGTTTGCTACATTTTTATGCTTGGTAGAGTGTACAGCTTTACTTGTTTTAAGTTAGGGCTAACTGTCGATTTGGGCAACAGACTGTAATACTTTTTTATCGATATCTCGATCATCTACAAAATTTGATTTATTGAGTTGTTACTACGGTAATGTAGTGCCTGTGTTGTTTCAGAAATATAATGCAAAGTTACTTCAAACATGCTTTCATGTCCGAAGGAACGGGCCCTGCGGCGACTACAGCCATTATGAAATACGTGAAATGTATTCACAATTGCGACTATGGACATCCATCAGTCAAATAATGGATTGACCACAGTGAAAATCTGTGACGGATCAGGACTTGAACCCGGATTTCCCACTTAGCACGAGTGGTCGCTTCCATACGTCGTCATCTATGTGACTACAACCAGCATTCGTACATTCATTATGTATATTCTCGTACAGGGGAGACATTTTAACCGAAAACAAGTGTCGGCGAATAAACACGGTATTGTAGTGCCTCTGTTGTTTCAAAAGTACGATGTAGTGTTCCTTCAGACATGCATCCATTGCATTATACGAGGGTTGGAACTTCAATAGTGGCAACTATTTATTTACAGCTCGTACAAAATAGATATAAGTTTTAAAAATTTTACTGTCTTTCAAAGTAGTCACCAGCATTATGTATAGCCCGTTGTGGAAGTCGTAGGATACTCTCAGTAGTGCCAGTTGTGTTGACAGTTCGAGCGGCACGGTCTATTGCTCGACGAATTTGTAGCAGTTCTGAACCGAATGCCGTGGAGTGTTTCCTTCAGTTTACAAATTGATTTTAACTCAAGGACATCACACACATCCATGCCCGAAGCAGGATTCGAACCTGCGACCGTAGCGGTCTCGCGGTTCCAGACTGAAGGGCCTAGAACTCGATTTCTAAAATAAAGGAAACACTTCACGGTATTCGCTTCAGAACTGCTACAAATTCGTCGGGCAATAGACCGTGCCGCTCGAACTGTCAACACAACTGGCACTACTGAGAGCATCCTACGACTTCCACATCGCTGGCAACGGGTTATACACAGTGCTGGTGACTACTCTGAAAGTCAGTAAACCTTTGAAACACGTATCTATTTTGTACGAGCTGTAAATAAATAGTTGCCACTATTAAAGTTCCAACCCTCGTAGAGCTTATGGTTCTTTATATTCGCAATTGCGAATACTTTTCATGTATTTTATAATATCTATAGTCGCCGCAATGCCTGTTTCGTCCGACAGGCGTGCAGTCGTGCTCGGATAGCCTAATGGTAAGGTGACCGGTCACGATAAGCGGGAAATCCGGGTTCGAGTCACGGTCCGGTACAGATTTTCACTGTTGTCATTCCATTATACAGCTGACGGTTGTCCATATTAGCAACTGCGAATACATTACATGACTTATCACTATTCAATAACTCCTTAAATGTCTAACACGAATAGTAATGACCCTATCACAGTTTCTTAGGTTACATCCGAAATTGCTTCTGTAACTGAGAAAGACATGTTCTTCTGTACGTAGAGTCCGTCAGTTAGTTTATAGTGGCACCCACCTAGACTAGATATGCTGTAAGAAGCTGTTTACTTAGCAGGCGTTAGTGTCGTACTAAATCGTAGCTTCTTCGAAGGTCTAGAAACCCCGGATCGACGTGGTTACTTGTGTCGATGACGGACGAAAGACGTTTCACACGCCTATTTGGTTCAGGAAAAATATAACTTAACATCCTACAAAAGTGGGTTCAGCAATTCACCTGCAGCGAAATTTTCTGTATGCTGGACACAGCACTATACCAGATGATGTCATAACCGATTTGTTCATAAAATGAACTTTTGGGGTAATATTAGACACAGGGAAGTCTATTCTGACTGAACTATCGGATTAAATAACTTGAAATCGTAAACTAGAGGACGAATTTTGTAAGTGTTTATGCAGGCAGTAATTCCTCCGGAACCTATTTGTTTGGAAAGTCCGAGAGTACGGTCAAGAGTGATCGAATTTCATCGTAATTTGCATCGTTATTCCCTTTGATCTGCAACACCGTGCGATATTATTTAAATCGCCAATACATTTCTCCTCAGCCAAATATTTTATATTGGTTTAATTATGAGCTTCGAGACAAAAACAACACTTATGGCGAAATCCTCTTTGATGTGTAGCTTTCAGGAACAGGCTATCATTTGGTATGATTTGAAAGCTTATTAGCCCTTGCGGGATGCTGATAGGGCAGTCTTCTCCAACCTTTCTGAAACCATTACCCCCGAGTGGAGTCAGTTATAACCACCAGCCACCCCCCCCCCCTTTCCCAAACCATCATCAACATTAGTGCAAAACTAAATTATAGAACGAAAAATATTTACTGTTAACACTTTCATTTTATAAACACCGTCATCAGTGTTGTGCCCTTCGGCAGGTCTTCACAAGTAACTCTCCATGCAGACTTATCGTTTGCTACCCTCTTCGTTTTCTCCAAACTGTTTTCTATCCTTACAGCATCCATCATGTTGGATCTTCTGCGTCTTCTTCTTCTTCTTCTTCTTCTTCTTCTTCTTCTTCCATTCACCATTCTTTCCGTAGTACCCATCAGTTGAGAGGCACCCACTTGCCTTTCTCATACTGTGGCATCAAGCAGTCAGGCCTGCAAGATGTGTGGTTTGCCAAGCGAGTGGAATCTTCCTTAATTTATCGAGCAACATGAATTCTCGTATCTTACTATTTAGTTACAAATTATCCTCCTGTATGAATAATACGCAACGGAAACACGCATCTGACTATCAGTGATTTATAGAACTCTGACTGTACACTACGCACTGGCAATACCACATTTACCTTTTGTCTTTGATTTAACGGCTTTTATATAAATTCGGGACATTACGATAACATACAATTTAATGAAAAAGGCCACCAATCTCTTTCTTTTCACTATTTGATTTATTCCTAAACACACAAATTCTACAACCTACAACAAAATCACATGAGAAATTCCGCCCAGTGGGCATGGCTTTACGTTAGTGAATCTCTATACTATGGTCTCGTAATCTATTTACCGCAACAGTGCACTCCCTGGATCGGATGGTGGATCTTTTATTATACCTCACACTTCGCCTCTCACAATAATCCTCACGAAACTTTCCTCCAGATCGAGCGATACAGAAGGAACAGGCATACCCACAAATCTTTCGAAACTACCTTGCTACTCCCATGCAAAACACACATACCCAAATTACAAGACATACACAACACAGCAATATGAAATATTACACAAAGAACGGTTACAACTTCATCACTTTCCGCTTTCCCACTTCAATCAATATTTATCCCAGTTTCACACGACACTGCCCCACTTTGTAATTCTACTTTCCTACTGTGAACTCTGGAGATAAACGCACGTCTTCCTGTGCAATGCAAGCCAAGTGGCGTTGCTGGAAAAACGGCCGACTCACCTTGATTCTCTCTCAGAGTTTAAATTCAGCGTCACACGGAATGATATTTCTTAAATACTTCAACTTATGATACACACGCTATTTCTTAAATATTTCAGCTTATTGTACACACGCTATTAATTCTTAAATATTTCAGCTTATTGTACACACGCTATTAATTCTTAAATATTTCAGCTTAAGCTCACGGAAGTATCTCAACTTACAACTACACGTGGGCTCTTTGTGACCGTTGGTTTACTACAATCCCCTTAAAATTACCTGCCTCACTTTGTAATTTTCCCCACAAAAGGTCCTGTGAAAGAGAAAGTATTAATTCTAACTACTCTTAAATATTCCACATCCATACCATGCCTCCACTCTTTCATCACGGAGCACAACAAAAAAAACAGGTCTTTACAGCAGAAGGTTCAGCGGCAGAGTGCCGAAACATGGCCGTATTCTCATTCTCTCGCACCTCTCTCGAAGTGGGAGAAGCACCTTGCTACCTTATTGGTCAGCCACATTTCAGACGCTCAAAGCTCTGGTAACTTCCATCTCTTTGGTCTCACCAAAGGTAGCCAAAGGATCGACTCAAAGATGATCATATATTCACATTCACTATCTGCGGTTAGCAGACGACCATACATTCATTCCTTTCACAGATCTCACCAAACTGGATGTAGGGATTTATTTTGAGGGAGTGCACATGTGATCAATTAAATAAATAAATTGTCATTCTTTCCCACACTGGTATCCGGCTTCGCTGTATTAATTGAAATTGAGTTACTTTTACACAAAAAATGTGTTGTTCTGACAAGAATTTCGTACCTATTTTCAGTGTTGGGCGGTACTGTACCCTTTCACCACCGGCTACCCATGCAGAAAAAAATGGCACGGTACTATCCTTGCAATGCGAGGGTAGTTCCGAACATTTTTTTTTTCTTAAGAAAATTGTATTAAAACAAACGTAGCAATTCATCAAAATAACCAGGAGGAGACCTTAGCCCCTGGTGACCTCAAATTGACGACCAAATGTTGTTACTTTACCAAATTGGCAGTTGTTGCATTATTGTACTCTCCACAATCCGGAGTAGCGTACACATACAAATTTACAACAATATACATGACAAATAAAACATCACATAGAAATGAAAAAATAATCTTGAGATAAAATTTTGCTTTAGTTACTGGGATCTTCGTTATTTTTATGAGTAATCCAAATTTCAATAATTCTAAAACAAATAAAAAATACTTTCTCTGTTGTCACACATATAGACGACAAGAACTTGCATTTCGACTAGCCTTCGTTACACTTTAATGTGAAATGTCACCACTGTGATAATAAAAATAAGTGGCTTCAGTCAAAACACCAACAAGATTATTACTATGGACGACATCAAAATACCTCAGTTAATTCCGATATTTGTTGTGCAATGCAAACTCTTGTCCCCTGTGACAATCTTACTGATCAATGCTACATGAACCGCTACGTTAGTATTACGCCACTGGCTTATAATTAGAGCATCATTGTACGAAATATTCTAATAAACATGCTACGTGAACTTGATAACCCAGAACAGACAAAAAACAAACACTAACTATTCTAAACACAAATGTTGATGAAATACAATTACACTTGCTGTCCCTTCAGGAATGAAACACATAAAAAAAACATTTACACAATTACAAATACATTATTCCCTATCTTGCGAGTCACACGGAAACCTTTCATTCTGTGATTTTCTTGGGGTCAAAAAGTTGCTGATAGTTTTCCTAGAAACCCTGTCTCGGTGTCAAAGCTCTCCCATGGTTACCCGGACGAAAGTCTTTGAGTCACTCAAATCGGCATTTTGAACACGCACCGAACAGTAAACTGTATCTCACATTAAACACAAATGTCATAGTCACTGTCAGAGTACCATCCACACGAATCTGTTCGTCCAAAAAAATGGCCCTACAACTACTATTACCCACGGTTCTGTCCTTTCAGTTCATGGTGTAATTAAAAGTCGTAAGTTTCAACAAACAGCACTTATTCCCGCACCAGTTCAAGAAATGTCTCCTACTACAGACGCAAATGTCAATGTCCCACTCTAGTTTCTTGCCTTCATACAATAATTGTTCACCAAACGACAACTGTCCTCTAAGTATACCAAGTGTCCCACATGCAATTCACAAAGCACACTTAACAAGTCACTGCCAAAAGTTTATGGATCCCACCATTCAGTGGTCAAGACAAAACAAAACGATCGTCCTGTCTGCTAAAGACAAAATCTTTTCCACCACTCACAACGTGGAAACACCAGTCCTTCACTTTCCACATTATGTAAAGTCGCAGTCATCCTGTTTCACGGCTCCACAGTCCAGTACTAGTTATTAGCTGCTGGTAAAAAAAATGCTCGCCGGGCTCTGCCGCGCCTCGTCCATTCTGCAGTAGCGCCGTTGCGCGCGCCGTTGAGCAGAAGAAACCACCCGCTGTTGCCTCCGCGGGATACCTCCCCCAGTCGTAAGGGTGGCGGAACTTATGAATGGCCAGTGGTACGTGCGTGTCGCCCCAGGCCGTTGACCTGCTGTAGCGGGCGCGTGGAGTGTACCCCGTCCGACAGTGGAGTGGGGAGTGCCGCGGCTCTGTCGCCTGTCGCCATGGCATCGTCAGCTCGGCCCGCTAGCGGTCTGGGCGTTACGACACCCAATCAGTTAGCCTTCCGTGCATCTCGCAACATTACAGACAAAAGGAAATTCTTACATTAAAATTATACACCCTAGTTTTCTACACATACAACATCAACATTTATCTCTTTTCTATAGACAGCCCATACTCGTGCTATTCATTGTACCTGTCGTCCCTCATACAAAACATGAAAGTGTAAAAAAAAAAAACAAAAGGAATAATAAACAATCTATACAGCTCATAATTACAATATCAAATAGTAGGCTACTCTAACATCCTATCACAGTGAAAGTATTAGAAACTTTATCCTAAAACTACAATATACAATGAACTTTTGTGCTCGTGACAGACTGAAATTAATACCCCTTGAAAGTGTTCTAACAAAAAAAAATAAGAAATAATCTACACAGCTCACAATTACCTACCACAGGTTATTAAATATTAAACTACTTTAACATCCTAACACAACAAACATTTTTAGAAACTGATGACTCTAAATCTACAACATACAATGCACCTTTGTGCTTGTGACAGATTGAAATTAATACCACTTGAAAGTGTTCTAACAAAAAAAATAAATAATCTATACAGCTCACAATTACCTACCACAGGTTATTAAATATTAAACTACTTTAACCTCCTAACATAATAAACATTTTAGAAACTGGTGACTCTAAATCTACAACATACAATGCACCTTTGTGCTTGTGACAGATTGAAATTAATACCACTTGAAAGTGTTCTAACAAAAAAAATAAAAAATAATCTATACCGCTCACAATTACCTGCCACAGGTTATTAAATATTAAACTACTTTAACATCCTAACACAATAAACATTTTAGAAACTGATGACTCTAAATCTACAACATACAATGCACCTTTGTGCTTGTGACACACTGAAATTAGTATCTCTTTATATATTTTACCTTTTTTTTTAATTATATATAGCAACATTTCTAGGACATGTATGAACCATTCACATGTCAGATCCTGACCTGCCATCGAGGTTCATCCAAATCAAACAATACACAATAATGTTTTAGTTACAGATCGGTAGCATCCCCTTTACAGGAGTGTGCGCATTGATCACACTACTCTACGACTCTCACTCACCAGACATCACATTTTCCCTCTCATTCAATCCATAGATACACTAACAGAATAGGTCTAGAAGTCGGCTAACCTTAACACCACCACACTCACGACAACATACCATACCTTAGCTCCCTTATACTCAACCACATAACACATGAAGCTGTTTCAGAGATAGCATTCCAGTATCCGAATTCGTCCTTTCACTCTGGCACCTCTCTCCATCGGCTTACCTCCGCATTCGCTTTACCCATTAATCATTCTGCTAAACACCAACTTAGAATTGCGACATTTCATCTAAGAACAAAAAATACACAAATTATTCATCCTGCAAAATAACTGTACACATTATTGGTACCGTTTTGATTAGTTATACTGGTACCGGGCTTCAACAACAACAAAAATATTATTTTTGCCAAATCGCAAATTTTATGCTAAGAATTAGATCTACACTTATATCACATCTTACGTCAGTATTCCACAACGTTCACCATCTGGGTCTCATACTCCCTTTACGTCCTTTCACATTGTGCAGTTGTCCTCATCTCTTCATTCGTATTTCGGCTCTCCGTCCGTCCATTACTCCATCATTTCCTGGTCTTCCTTCATCATTGGCATCAATCTCTATTGCAGCATACACAGGCCTCTCTGTAACATACATCTAAGACATCTCCACATTATTAATTCTACTCACCTTTATTTACCACTGTTTCATCACGTCGAATCTTTCTTTATTAATCACACTGCTTCACGTCGCTTCTCTCCTTAAATATCACCTTTATCTACTACTATTTATCACGTCGCTTCTCTATCTACCATCTTTATCCACTCATTAATCATCACGTCGTTTCTGCTTGATCCTTATTCATATGACAAAAAATACGTACATACACCACCCTATCGACTCCTGTTCATGACTCATTCGACCAGTCTATTCCGTCATACTTCCTGACATCCCGCCTGAAAATTCTTATGTTCGATTTGACCCTGCACAACGTTACACACCACAAATAAATACACTGACTATCTACCATAAATTGCCTACTTTAGATCTATCCTTAACTTTTCCATAATTTGATGTTAGAAATGTGATGAAGCCCACGAGACTGTTTTCCCTTGATCGTCTCAATCAGTACAGCATTTTCATGGACAATCCGCCTCACTCTGAATGGTCCACTATACACAGTAAAGAATTTGCTAGTTAGGAATCTGTGCTTCTTTGATAATCGATGAGTTTTAATTAGAACCTTGTCTCCTACTGCCAATTCGATCTTACGGATCTTTCCTTTCTGCTTCTCCTGCCTATCCTTAGCTGCTTTCTTAATACGCTCTATCGCAACCTTGACAATTTCTGTGTGCCTCTGCTTTCCTGATCGCGGAAAATCTACCAGCTCCCTGACTCGATCTGGTGGTGGTTCATTCTTTAGTACCGTAATTGGTGATAATCCAGTTGCTCCATGTGGTAGCTCATTGAGGATGTCCTGAAAATCTTTGAGAAAAATACTCCAACTTCTGTGTTGCCTATGGCAATAGATCTTACACAATTTTCCCAGTTCTTTTACCACTCTTTCACTGGGGTTACTTGCAGCATGGTATCGGGATATGAACACCGGTTTTATCCTTCTTCTCTTCAGTGTGGTTAGCCATTGTCTGGATCTATATTGCGGTCCATTGTCAGCTATGAACTTTTCTACAGTTCCTACTTCTCGCAAAAAGTTTTTAACGATCGCTGCTGCCACTGTCCTTCCCGTCGCACGTTTCAATGCGGTAAAAGTCACATATTTTGACACCAATTCCACTGCTACTAAAACATATCTATATCCCTGCACTGACTTAGGTAGCGGGCCAAACAAATCTGTTGCTCCGAATTCCCTCAATCTACCTGGCACTATCGGAAAAAGCGGTGCTTTGCATGAGATAGTTAACGATTTTGCCTTCTGGCACAATTTGCAACTACCAAGCACGTTCTTGATCCTCCTCTCCATACTAATGAAATAAACTGATTCCCTTAACTTCTTACAGCATTTCCTTGCCCCGTAATGCCCGTAACTTAGGTGAGTGTACCAGATCAGCTTGTTGACTATTTCATTTGGTATACACAACACCCAGTCCTGTGTGTTCGGATTTCTACGGTAGAAAAGGACCCCGTTCTGAATTGTATAAAAACGTGCTATATTGGCATCTATGTTCGCTGTAACTCTGTCCTTCACCATTCTCCATGACGCGTCTTTATCCTGCTCTTTCGCGATATTTGTGAGTACCGTCCCTATGTATTTCTCGAACGGCACGCCCTGCATATACAATATATCATATCTGTTCTCGTTTCCTCCTCATCAAAGCATTGACCGTGACCTACTGGATTCCTTGACAACGCATCTGCCACTATATTCTGTGTCCCAGGAATATACATGACCGAAAACTGAAACTCCTGTAAATAGAGTGCCCACCTAGCGAGTCGTCTATGGTTAAGTTTGGCCGACATCAGAAACTGTAGTGACTTGTGGTCAGTATAGATTTTAGTATGCCTTCCATACAAATAGTATCTAAACTTACTAAAACCCCATACTATCGCCAAAGCTTCAAGCTCAGTTACCGTGTAATTTCTCTCCGCTTTGCTAAGCACTCGGCTCGCAAATGCAATAGGTTGTTGTATTACTTCTCCTCCTTGCTCTTGCTCTTGGAACAATGTTACCCCAAGTCCACTACGGGAACTGTCCGTGGCCATACAAAACTCTTTCCCTAGGTCTGGATGCCCGAGAAGAGGTGCCGATAGCAGTGCCTTCTTTAACGCCTCATACTCTTCCTGCGCAACAGGGTCCCAATTCCATACCGTTTTCTTTCCAGTCAGCTGACATAGTCTGGGTGTCGCTGCACCCCCAATCTTAATGAACCTCCTGTAAAAATTGATTAATCCTAAATAACCCCGTAGCTGACGTTTTGTTCTTGGCACCGGAAAATCTCTGATTGCTTCGAGTTTGTCTGGATTTGGTCTTATTCCCTCTGGTGTCACAATGTGACCTAGAAACTCGATTTCTTTTCGTCCAAATTCTGACTTTCCCAAATTCACGGTCACCCCATGTCTCTCCAGTGCACCGAGCAATATGCCTAACGTTCTATTGTGGTCTTCCCAGTTTCTTTCGGCTATCAGGACATCATCCACGTACTGTGTTACCTTATCTTTTATTTCATTAGGAATGACAGTATTTAGCGCTCTGATAAATGCCGCGGATGATACATTTAACCCAAATGGTAGTTTCCGGAACTGATACGATTTCCCGTAGCACAAGAAAGCAGTGTATTTTCTACACCCCCTGTCTAACTCCACCTGCCAGAAACTCATTCTCAAATCAACTGAGCTGAGAACTCTGATCCCGTGGAACTTTTGTAGCAATTCGTCAAGTGTCAGCGGCCGATCTGTCTCTGGCTCTATTATCTTATTAATCCTTCTTGCGTCCAAAACTAATCTAATTGACCCATCCTTTTTTTCAACACAAACTAAAGGACTGTTGTACGGACTGGATGCTGGTTCGATAATCCCTTGTTGTAGCATGCTTTCGATCTCAGCTTCCACTCTTTCTTTGTACACAACAGGTATCGGGTACACTTGGGCCCTAAACTGTTTATGTGGCTTGACCTTGAATCTATACACAAAATTTCTTATTGTACCCGCAGCATGTTTAAATACCTTTCTATTCTCGTATAAAATTTTCTGCAATTCCCCGTAGACCGTGGTCCCTCGTAAATGCCAGATTTTCTCCCTGATCTCCTCCTCCAAACATTTATGAATTTCCTTCTTCTCTTGTTCGAACCCCGTATTCTGTGCCTGTTTACCGGACTTTACCGCCAGACATAATGCTAAGTGTGCGTTATCTTTACCATGTAGGCAATCGTCGAATCTTAATGTAATTTCCTCCGAATCTCGTTTCAACTCCATCGAACCATTTCTCATGTTAACGACTGCTTTATATTGGTTCAAAAAATTAACCCCTAATATCCCTTCAACAGTTAGAGATGACACAATCATGAACACTGTACTAAACCTCTTCGCCTGGCACACGAAGTCTACCTGCGCTTGTAACTTCACCTCAATTCCCTTTCCTGTAATTGCCCCTCTCACTGTTGTCCTTTGCAATGGCAACGTTGGCCATGGTTTTGTAAGACTACAACACTTGAACGATGTGTCGATGACACAAGGTACGATTATATTATTTATTTCTACGCTAATTATTGGGTGGACTTCACTCCCCACATCTCCTACCTCCTCTAACAGATTCTCCCTTAGTTTTCCGTAATCGATATACCTAATATTTACATCATTAATAGTCCTGGTTTGTACCCGTCTATCAAGTAGTCACCTTCTTGTCCCTCCGTCATTGTGACAATGATTGTCCTGTCGTGAACCCAATAATTGCCTATCCTCTCTTCGCCCATCATTTTCATTTTCCCTTCTTCTTCCATCTCTGTCCCATCTTCTATCTTCCCGGTTTGCTGGTCGATATCCCCATGAATTCTGCCCCCTATTTCCTCGCCATCTTCCATTTCCGTCATTCCTCTGATTCCATGCTCTCCTGTCATTCTGATAGTTTCTACCGTTCCTATCCTCAACTCTGTCTGACCTAAGAGTCATGTCGCCGTTCACAATGTTGCTCTCGTTACCCAGTTCCTGTAATAAGTGCTGAAATGACGCAGAATCGTTCAAGCCTCTGCCTGCTATCACTATATCTCTGCGCAATCTCACTGGCAACTTCGTCATACAGATCCTAATGAGCTCCCCAGGTTCGTATGGCACATCCAAATATCTATTTCGTCTCAGCATTTCCTGATAGCACGCCACTGGATCTCTTATACTACCTTCGTTACAATTTGGCATCATCAATATGCTTTGCTTAACCTGGTCCTGCTTACTTTTCGACCAGAATTCATTTAAAAACTTGTCACAAAATATCTTGTAGCTACTACAGTCATTAATAACTTCCTGCATTTTCGCTCTAGCCTCGTCCCTCAAATGGTTGCACACAAACTTCATTTTGAGGAACGGTCCCCACGATGCAGGTAATGAATCTTGAAATTGAGACAGCCACAGACATGGATGTTGGTAGTCATCAGGATCCGGAAAACAAGTGAACTTTTGTACCGACACGAAGTGCCTCCTACATTCTTCTTCCGCATTTATGTTTTCCGACCTTGGGCTATACCCAGTTGGGTTTGCCACCTGTTTTATCCGACACAACCGTTCTTCTAACTCTCTGAGTTCGTCATCCTCTTTCTGCCTATTTTCGATTTTTGAATTTATCTCACTCTCCCTACGCAGTCTACCTGGTGGTGTTTCACCTTCTCTTCTGCACGCTAATTGCAACTGTGCTAGTTCTTCCCTATGTTTCCTATTTGTTTCCAATTGTGCCTCTTTAAACTGTAATAGTGATTGTATCTCCTCCTGGTCGGCATAAACCTTTCGCTGCGTACTGTCAGAGCCTGTTTCGCCTCTTATACTGATCTTTTCTACATCTGCGCTAATCGTATTCATTCTGACCACTACCTCCGCAACTTCATCCCTGTGTTTATTTAGCGCCATTTCCTGCCGTGTGACTTGAGCTTCCACGCTGTCTAATGCCCCTTGTTTATCTGCCAGTAAGTCCCCCACTATCTCTTTGATTCGCTCATCCGGCCACACGCCCCTATGTTCTGTAATATCGCTTTCTATTGCACTTATTCGTACCTCCAAATTATTGGCTTTTTCTTTCACAGCATCACATTCTTGCTGCACCGCATCCAGATTCTTCTCCCCCTCATCTAACCGATTATTAACTGCGGACAGACGCTCATCGATAACTGTGTGTAGCTTCCTCATTGCCTCTTTATTTCCCTTATCAATTGCCTCCAATCTTTCCTTATTTGCTTCCAATCTCTCCTTAGTCTCCCTATCCATTGCTTCCAATCTCTCCTTAGCCTCCCTATCTCTCTCCTTATTCTCCCTATCTCTCTCCTTATTATCTCTATTGATTGCTTCTAATCTTTCGTTAGTTGCTTCAAATCTTTCCTTAGTCTCCCTACTCATCGCTTGTAAAAACTGCAGTATCACATCGTTATTTCCTACTTTCGACGCGCTCACCTCGTTCGCCTGAGAAACCGTAGCTTCGCTAAGGGTAGCTGCACTTTCACCGCACACCTGGCCTAGTCTCGGCTCGCCCGCGTCGTCGGGAAAAGCCCGCGTTTGTGGACAAAGCCCACCGCATAAAGGTTCCCCTTGCAGCGGTCCACTGAACAATACAGCCCGTTCGGAGCGTTTGTCTTTCTCGCTCATTAACCCATGGTCAACAGCTACTTCCTGCTGCACTGCTACGTCCACCCCAGAATCGCTATTCTCCATGGTGGCTACACTTTTCGACTGCGACCTAGTTACTACGGACATTACGCAAAAAAAATTATGAAACGATCTTCCAGCCTTGTGCGATATAGCAATTAATTACATAAAATAAAATAAAAGATCCTCACCAATCCAGAAAGAATTTGCAAACAGAAAAAATTTTACTTCTTAGCGCTATCACAATACATTCCATAAAAAAAATCTTAACAGCAAACCCTAACAACAAAATATCCTAACAAAAACGATCCTGGCAAAGGAATCCTGGCAACAAATTAAATATCCTGGTAACAAAATTATCGTGGCAAAAAACGGAATCCTGGCAGGGTCGAAATTATGAGAGGCACCCACTTGCCTTTCTCATACTGTGGCATCAAGCAGTCAGGCCTGCAAGATGTGTGGTTTGCCAAGCGAGTGGAATCTTCCTTAATTTATCGAGCAACATGAATTCTCGTATCTTACTATTTAGTTACAAATTATCCTCCTGTATGAATAATACGCAACGGAAACACGCATCTGACTATCAGTGATTTATAGAACTCTGACTGTACACTACGCACTGGCAATACCACATTTACCTTTTGTCTTTGATTTAACGGCTTTTATATAAATTCGGGACATTACGATAACATACAATTTAATGAAAAAGGCCACCAATCTCTTTCTTTTCACTATTTGATTTATTCCTAAACACACAAATTCTACAACCTACAACAAAATCACATGAGAAATTCCGCCCAGTGGGCATGGCTTTACGTTAGTGAATCTCTATACTATGGTCTCGTAATCTATTTACCGCAACAGTGCACTCCCTGGATCGGATGGTGGATCTTTTATTATACCTCACACTTCGCCTCTCACAATAATCCTCACGAAACTTTCCTCCAGATCGAGCGATACAGAAGGAACAGGCATACCCACAAATCTTTCGAAACTACCTTGCTACTCCCATGCAAAACACACATACCCAAATTACAAGACATACACAACACAGCAATATGAAATATTACACAAAGAACGGTTACAACTTCATCACTTTCCGCTTTCCCACTTCAATCAATATTTATCCCAGTTTCACACGACACTGCCCCACTTTGTAATTCTACTTTCCTACTGTGAACTCTGGAGATAAACGCACGTCTTCCTGTGCAATGCAAGCCAAGTGGCGTTGCTGGAAAAACGGCCGACTCACCTTGATTCTCTCTCAGAGTTTAAATTCAGCGTCACACGGAATGATATTTCTTAAATACTTCAACTTATGATACACACGCTATTTCTTAAATATTTCAGCTTATTGTACACACGCTATTAATTCTTAAATATTTCAGCTTATTGTACACACGCTATTAATTCTTAAATATTTCAGCTTAAGCTCACGGAAGTATCTCAACTTACAACTACACGTGGGCTCTTTGTGACCGTTGGTTTACTACAATCCCCTTAAAATTACCTGCCTCACTTTGTAATTTTCCCCACAAAAGGTCCTGTGAAAGAGAAAGTATTAATTCTAACTACTCTTAAATATTCCACATCCATACCATGCCTCCACTCTTTCATCACGGAGCACAACAAAAAAAACAGGTCTTTACAGCAGAAGGTTCAGCGGCAGAGTGCCGAAACATGGCCGTATTCTCATTCTCTCGCACCTCTCTCGAAGTGGGAGAAGCACCTTGCTACCTTATTGGTCAGCCACATTTCAGACGCTCAAAGCTCTGGTAACTTCCATCTCTTTGGTCTCACCAAAGGTAGCCAAAGGATCGACTCAAAGATGATCATATATTCACATTCACTATCTGCGGTTAGCAGACGACCATACATTCATTCCTTTCACAGATCTCACCAAACTGGATGTAGGGATTTATTTTGAGGGAGTGCACATGTGATCAATTAAATAAATAAATTGTCATTCTTTCCCACACTGGTATCCGGCTTCGCTGTATTAATTGAAATTGAGTTACTTTTACACAAAAAATGTGTTGTTCTGACAAGAATTTCGTACCTATTTTCAGTGTTGGGCGGTACTGTACCCTTTCACAGTAAACAATCTCTTCTCATGCATAGTCCAAACCAACTGAATTTCCTCTTCCTAATTACGTTTAAAACTTCTCTCTCTTCTCAATACCTCTTCATTTCTTACTTCGTCTACCCATGTTATTCCTCCGGTCCTCTCTAAATTCACATCTCAGATACTTCTATTCTCCTTTCTTCCTCTTTGTTCAGCGGCCACATCTCAACTCCGTATAATGCCACGCTCCATATAGAGCACTTCGCCAGTCTCTTCCTCAGGCCCTGTCCATGGACCCGTCTTCTCTTCTTATTAAATATCTCCCTGTCAATTGCTGTATGCTTTTTCACCTGATGATTGCATATCATGTCTTCTGTAATTATGCTTCCCAGATATTTGAAAGCACTAACTTTTGTACAACGTTTATACCTAGTTTTATAGTTGTTCTTACCTTTTTTGCACTGTCACCATATATTTTTTCTTTTTCTTACTAATTCTCATTCCGAATTATCCACAGGTCTTATCTCTTTTAAAATTCCCATCACATTCCCTTCACTCTCTGCCAGTAACACCGTATCATCCACAAATCTAACACATTATATTCTCCTACCACCAACCTGTACTCCTCTTTTCCGTTTCAAACATTTCTGAATAATATGCTCCAAATATGCGTTAAACAGTACCGGGGAGAGACAGCACACTTGCCTCTCTGCCCTTCCAACTGTGTTTTCCTCTGTCACCTCATTCCCAGTCTGTATTCGCATTTTCTGTTGTAGGTATGCTTTATCAAACTTCTATGCCTTCAGTCGATTTCACTAATTAGTCTGTACTCTGTCAAAGGCTATTCCCAAGTCAATGAAAAGAGTATAAACTTCTCTTCCTGTTTCAACGTATCTCTCACGCAGAATTCTCAAGATTCCAGTTGCATCTCTTGTACCTTCCCTCTTCTAAATCCATGCTGTTCCTCTGCAATACTTTTTTCCAGTCTTCCGTGAGGTCTACTGCTTATCACCCTTAGTAGAACTTCTGCTGCATGAGAAATACAAACTTATGGTTCTAAAATCCTCACATTACTTGACATTGCTTTTCTTCTCAATTAATCATTTTAAAATGGTGAAGGACAAACGATGTTTAGCTTCTGTAAGTGTCTCATTAAGCCACAGACTGAGTCAGGGAGACAACTGGCACTCTTTATTTCTAACAGCATTTGTGTATAGAACTGCGAAGAAAAGAAAGCTAAGTATACGGACTGAGGGTAGCACCTGTTACAAAATATTCTTCCTTCACACCACTCCTCTCCCTAGCGACACTCGCTTCAGGCACATTCTGCAGGCCCATTTAGAATCAGCCCAGTTAAAATGTGTACACTGTACTCAGTTCTACTGTTTCTAAATCATTTTACTAATAGTCTGCTTAATCCTGACCTGGTACAAAATTGGAAGACTTCTGGCTGCCGTTGCTTTGTGTATGACTACTGTCACTAATAATGATAATTGTAGTAATAATAATAATAATAATGAATAGGCCCTACAACAGCGTAGTAGCCGTTGCATAGTTGCTGTTGTATTGTGCCGTCAGTTCATTTATTATTGAGAAGTGAGTAATGAGGCAATTTCTGGTCCATTACGATAACTAACTACAACTCATAGAAGGCAATTGCATTAGATATTTATGCCAATTTGATGAATCTGTTCCAGTTTTACCACTGTAAATGCATGGAACAAAGTGTGTGAGGAAGACAGTCATACATTTGTTTCAAAAGCTGGAACCTTCACCACACTGTCTCACATATTAATGCTAGTATGTGAAACAAATGTAAATATTGGTAACTTACGTATTTATTTTTATAGTCCTACGACAAAGTGTAATAATGACGACCTTTTAAAGTTAATTTAGTTTTTTCACCAAACATAATGGAACGTTCTTGTTTTTACCCTTCAGACAATTGCATTTTAACCCTCAAAAAAAATAGGTGAATACCTCCAAGTTGGAAACCATTGTAGTAGAGTTAGGAAGTGAACATACAGCCTCTCCTGACTAAATGTCACTTCTTTCAGCTCATAGCGTAGCCTACCAAAAAACAAGCCCCTGATGACCGAGTATTTTCTACCCCTAGTTGCACAGAGAATGATGTACCACAAATTAAAGAGCGAGCTACGGCTGGAAGCTGTGATCGCAGCCCATCATGAGTGCCCTGTATTAATGCGGCAAAGGACATACGAGCTGCAGGCAATATCCAAAATAATATCAATATCTATGAAAGTGGATTTCTAAAAGTTAAAAAATAATTATATGGAATGTGATATGTTTGGCGCTTGTAAAAGAAGAAGTAAAATATCAAAGAACAGTAATTTTATATAGCTGCCATCAGCGAAAGCAAGAAGACTCCAAAGGAACAAATATGTAGCAGACTGTTTTATGATTTACAGTGGAATAAAACTACACAAAAGAGGAAGCAAGAGGTTAGTATATCACTGCTATTTAAAACTTAAGAACAAGCAAAAAAAGAACATAAAATAACGGGTGTCCAAAAAGTCTCTCCGCAGTGCCGTATGATTGTTAGCCGCGCGTGCCGTATGACTGTTCACCTGCCTGGGTTACTTCCCTTCAAGTGGACTCTCCCAGCATTCCACTGTTACGTTATCTCAGCCGGCGTCAGTAGTATCATTGGTGTGTGTCGTTACGTGTTGACGTGAACGTTTAAGTTCAGTTCCTTTGTTCGTTTGTTTCGTTTTTGTCACTGTTAAAATGCTAACCATTAAAGAACATGTGTTAATCGAACAAGTGTTCAAAGCTGGCGGTAAATACGTAGTTTCAGTTCGTCAAACATTTAATTCCGTTTTCCCGGAGGCAACACTCCCAAATCGCGATACGGTGCGAGATTTGATTAACAAATTTCGAAGTACGGGTTCAGTGACAGATGCACCGAGAAGTGGTCGTGCTAGCGTTTTGTCTGAGTATAAAATACTCGATATTTCCGATAAAATATCCATGAGTCTGAACAAGTCAGTAAGAAAACTCGACCAGGAAACCGATATTAGTGTCGGAACGGCCCACACAGCTGCAAGGAAAAAATTAGAACTTTTCTCATACAGAGTGATCGTCGTGCAAGAACTGGAAAATACCGATCATGGCAAGAGACTGCATTATTGTCAATGGTTCAAAAATTTTGTTCAACAAAATGGAAGGGATATTCTTAATGAAACGTTTTTAACTGATGAGACGTGGTTTCATTTATCCGGGTACATGAACTCGCAAAATTCTCGTATGGGGAGTACTGCAAATCCATTGTATATTCATGAGGAACCACTTCATTCTGTGAAAATAGGAGTTTGGATTGCAATTTCTAGACGTCGCATTGTGGGTCCCATATTTTTCAGCGAAACAATAAATGCACAACGATAATGCAGTGATATTCTGTATCCATTCGTAGGAGAACTTGTGTTAAGTGAAATACTGAACGGTTATTTTCAAGAAGATGGTGCAACCGCGCATACAGCTCGCGTTTCAGTGTCACTGCTTGCTGATGTTTTTGGTGATCGCATAATTTCACAAGGACTTTGGTCTCCACGATCGTCTGACCTAACACCACCTGACTTTTGTGTATTCAACTACAGGGGGGACGCTTTCAACATTTACTGTGAAAATCTGTAAGTAAAAATCAATATTCAATGAATTAATAACTTGTATTTCATTGAGTTTCATTTCGGTATATTCACTGCGGCATACGGCACGCGCGGCTAAGAATCATACGGCACTGCGGAGAGGCCTTATGAACACCCCGTATTAACTATTCCGTGGAAATGAATGAAAGTACGGGAGCATGTTGACAGAGATTTTCCAGTAGTCCACAGAAAGCTGGACTTCATTCCGCGTGATGTCAGCTTGACTACAGAGGTAAATGAAGCTACCCCGCAACACTAGTAGGTAGAAGGAAAGACAAGTTTTGTCAATGAGTGAGCAGTTACGGCGCACTATTGTGGTGTTCATTACAACATGGTCCGGAGACGACATTTGGATGACTTCACATAGAGAATAATCATCGGGAAGCTGGAAGAAGGATGAAGTGAGACGACGGCAGCCAAGGGGTTTGGTACTGCTCGCAGCACTGTTTCACATCCAAGGAGAGCGTCGCAAACCACAGGCACTGCTACCCAAGAGGAGGTGTTTGATCATGGTCAACGAAAGCATCAGCTGACTGCTACATTTTGCAACAGACAAGAAAGAATGCACGTCAAACAGTGGGTGTAGTTACAACCAAATTTAACAGGACAGCAAGGAATGCACTCTCACCCTCCGGGTCAGCTAATACTCTGAAGCGCCAAACAAACGGGTATAGGCATGGGTATTGAAATACAAGGTAATGTAAACATGTAGAATACGGCACTGCGGTCGGCAATGCCTATACACGGTGGTACATTGTTCGTGACCTGGCCAAATATGTCACGAAGTAAGCATCAAGCAACATATTTGTGCAGTACGTAAATAAATATGAATGTCTTGGTTGGACTACTTTTTTAACTTTGTGATAGATGGCGCTGTAATCGTCACAAACGTATAAGAACGTGGTATTAGGTAACAGTCCACCAGTGCCGACGGTATTTGCTTCGTGATACATTACCCGTGTTAAAATGGACCGTTTACCAATTGCAGGAATGGTCTATATCGTGTTGATGTATGGCTATTGTGATCAAAACGCCCAAAGGGCGTGTGCTATGTATGCTGCTCGGTATCCTGGACGACATTATCCAAGTGTCCGGACCGTTCGCCGGATAGTTACGTTATTTAAGGGAACAGGAAGTGTACAGCCACATGTGAAACGTCAACCACGACCTGCAACAAATGATGATGCCCAAGTAGGAGTTTTAGCTGCTGTCGCGGCTAATGAGCACATCGCCGGCCGCGGTGGTCTAGCGGTTCTAGGCGCGCAGTCCGGAACCGCACTACCGCTACGGTCGCAGGTTCGAATCCTGCCTCGGGCATGGATGTGTGTGATGTCCTTACGTTAGTTAGGTTTAAGTAGTTCTAAGTTCTAGGGACTGATGACCACAGTAGTTCAGTCCCATAGTGCTCAGAGCCATTTGAATCATTTGAATGAGCACATCTGCACATCAGTAGCAGTAGCAGAATCGGGAATCTCAGAAACGTCGCTGTTGAGAATGCTACATCAACATCGATTGCACCCGTACCATATTTCTATGCACCAGGAATTGCATGGCGACGACTTTGAACGTCGTGTACAGTTCTGCCACTGGGCACAAGAGAAATTACAGGACGATGACAGATTTTTTGCACGCGTTCTATTTAGTGACGAAACGTAAACCGACATAATACGCACTATTGGGCAACGGAAAATCCACGATGGCTACGACAAGTGGAACATCAGCGACTTTGGCGGGTTAATGTATGGTGCGGCATTATGGGAGGAAGGATAATTGGCCCCCATTTTATCGATGGCAATCTAAATGGTGCAGTGTATGCTGATTCCCTACGTAATGTTCTAACGATGTTACTACAAGATGTTTCACTGCATGACAGAATTGCGATGCACTTCCAACATGATGGATGTCCGGCACATAGCTCGCGTGCGGATGAAGCGGTATTGAATAGCATATTTCATGACAGGTGGATTGGTCGTCGAGGCACCGTACCATGGCCCGCACATTCACCGGATCTGACGTCCCCGGATTTCTTTCTGTGGGGAAAGCTGAAGGATGTTGTGATCCACCGACAATGCCTGACAACACGCGTCAGCGCATTGTGAATGCATGTGTGAACATTACGGAAGGCGAACTATTCGCTGTTGAGAGGAATGTGGTTACACGTATTACCAAATGCATTGAGGCTGACGGACATAATTTTGAGCATTTATTGCATTAATGTGGTATTTACAGGTAATCACGCTGTAACAGCATGCGTTCTCAGAAATGATAAGTTCACAAAGGTACATGTATCACATTGGAACCTACCTGTTACCAACCGTTCGTCTAAAATTGCGAGCCATATGTTTGTGACTACTACAGCGCCATCTATCACAAAGCGGAAAAAGTGGTCCAACTAAAACATTTGGATTTCTTTACGTACTACACGAATATGTAATAAAAATGAGGGTTCCTATTTAAAAAACGCAGTTGATATCCGTTTGACCTATGGCAACGCCATCTAGCGTGCCAACCATAGCGCCATCTGGTTTCCCCACTCAAGCTAGACGAGTTTCGTTCTTTGTAGTTTTTTCGTTTGATGCTTATTTCGTGAGATATTTGGCCCGATCACTATCAATGGACCATCCTGTATAAGACATCAGTTGTGTGGCGCAGTTGTTAGATCGGTTACTGCTGCTACAGTGGCAGTTTATCAAGATTTAAGTGAGTTTGTTGCTGTCGGCGCAGGAGCGGTGCAACACAGCATCTCCGAGGCAGCGATGAAGTGGAGATTTTCCCATACGACCATTTCATGAGTGTACCGTGAATATCGTAAATCCGGTAAAACATCAAATCTCAGAGATCGCTGCTGCCGTAAAAAGATCCTGCAAGAACGGGACCAACGACGACTGATGAGAATCGTTCAACGTGATAGAAGTGCAACCCTTCCGCAAATTGCTGCAGATTTCAGTGCTGGGCAATCAACAAGTGTCAGCGTGCGAACCATTCAACGAAACATCATCGATACGGGATTTCGGAGCCGAAGGCTCACTCGTGTACCTTTGATGACTGTGCGACACAAAGTTTTACGCCTCGCCTGGGTTCGTCAAAACCACCAATAGACTGTTGAAGGTCGGAAACATGTTGCCTAGTCGGACGAGTTTCGTTCCAAATTGTATCGAGCGAATGAACGTGTACGGGTATGGAGACAACCTCATGAATCCATGGACGGTGCATGTCAGCTGGGAACTGTTCAAGCTGGTGGAGACTCTGTATTGGTGTGGGGCGTGTGCAGTTGGAGTGATATGGGACCCCTGATACGTCTAGATACGACTCTGACAGGTGACACGTACGTAAGCGTCCTGTCTGACCACCTGCATCCATTCATGTTTATTGCGCATTCCCACGGACGTGGGCAATTCCAGCAGAACAATGGGACACCCCACACGTCCAGAATCTGCTACAGAGTGGCTCCAGGAACACTCTTCTGAGTTTAAATACGTCCATTGGCCACCAATCTCCCCGAAAATGACATTACAGAGGCGGACTGAATCTTCATCATATTCGCCTCTCGAGTAATTCGAAACTATATGAAAGATCATTTCAATTAAAAGACATTTTGTAGTTGTGGTGTAAAGCTGGGTTGATTCCATTACTGTTGCAAGCCACTACTGTACAAATAGTTGCCTGATCTGTAGGTGAGCAGATATCCTATGCGTCATGGAAATGACTAGTAGTGGTTAATTTGACAGCTTCAGTCGCACATCACTTCACATGGTATCTCGTTTCCGTTGTTCAGTAATGGTATGGCGGTAAGACTAATTGCAGCCGTTTTGGACTTAATCAAATACATGTTATAGTTTTCGTCAGTGTACATCAAGGAGAGTTGTGGATTTGGGCATCTTCTAATGGGAGCTCAATTAAAAACCAGAAAATGAACATAGCTACATTAAAACCCTAAAATATTACATAAAGGATTCATAATAAAGAGGCGTGTTTGTAAAAATGAGCAAGCACGTCTGGATCATACACTTACCCTTTTTATATATACCGAGATATTGAATTAACTACTTTTCTTTTGATGGAGGATTCGTTTAATGGAGTTCTATAACTTGTTAAATGGGTACTTCAGTGGCACAACAGGCTTGAATTTACACGGTGACACTGCTCACTAAAAAGCTGGAAGCTCTGCTAAATTTGTTTACAAGGAAGCGGAGATGAAACGTCACTGTAACAAAAATCTGCAGTTACTTCTAGTTTTAGGGAGAGGGAACGTTCTAACGTCAAATACTGCATTGAAACAGACATGAAATGCAGGTGTGAAGGGCAGCTAGGTACGGTACATATGCCACTAGACGCTTAATTGAAATGCTCACTACACATCTTTATAAGCGGATCCATATTATCCGTGTTCCATAAATTACACATTTATGGTCTCATAACGCTCTGATGTCTTGACGATAAATATGCGTTACGTGTAGTACTGCTTGGCAGATGGAAAAATGATGGTAATCTCTAAGGAAAAGATTAAACATGCAGGGTAATGTGTCTACACAGTTTACCAGCAACGTATCGCCGTTTGTGGTGCATGTTATGAGAGGTACGGTGGATTGCAGCTGTGCGCAATTACATCGCGATTTCCGTTAAGCTGCCAAGGTCTTCCCCGCCGCCCGCCCAGTGCGGCTCACGGGCTGTAACGAGACCTCGCGACGGCCTGCGAGCCAGGGAAACATCGTCACTAAATCACGCGCCGGCGGAAAAAGCCGTTCCACCATTATAACCCGCAATCGGCGGAATATCTGGTTCGCGATCTCTGCTCGACAAGGCCTACGCCGCCACTACACAGCTACACGCGTGCGCCCTTTATTACTCGCCTCACAATGGATATCTGACATAGACGTCGTGTAGCAGAGCTAGGCGCTTGTGCTGCAAGCGGGGCAATTTACTTACCAGTTTATAATCAAATAACAGCGTCAATAACTTATAATATCGTTGAAACACTGTGTGGAATAAGTGCTTCGTAAATACGTGATGAACCTTCAAGATTACCAGTTGTTGATACTCTCATACAGTGTGAGATCTACTCACAGTATATTTTAAATCAAATTACTTGAGCCCCCGTTAATAACGCGTATTATCAAGTACGCAACCCCCTATATTTACTTACCTCGTAGTCGGTTGTTGCCCAGGCTTGCATGCCCACGGCTTCGTATGCTGACTGGGTTGTTTTTTAAATTTCTGTACAACTAAAAAAAGCTTCAAATAATGTTTGTTTATTACTGCTCTGTACATAAACAATAACACGATATCGATGCAGTGAAATATCTAGCGACCTCGGTGTTGCCTTCTTCATCCCGGGCAAAAACAAAACGCACCACTTGGGAGTACACACATTTGTAGATATGAAAGCGTCTGACAGATACACCAGTCCGTAACATGCCAACTCTGTCCCCACAACTGCAACTACAGTCCAAGTGCCAAAGTACCTCCCTTCATTTGAGGCTGCTGCTTTTATTCTAGTGGCTAGTGACATCATTCCCATGACGTCACACAGAGTCTGCATCAGAATTATGATTTGCCTTATGACTCAAACTATGTTTCATGAAATTGTAAGCTATTCTCATAGTCAATTACACAGATAATTCGGTTCATCCAAACGGCATTGGGAGCCTATAACAAACTGCCAGTTCTGATCGCACGAAGATAGTATTTAGAATATACTGACTGAAGCGGGTTGAACGATGGTGGAATGCCTCAAAGCACACAAAACAAGTCACTAGAAAAGCGTCAAAAATCAAACGTAATGTTATCGTGATGTGCATCAAATGTCTTGTTTTATTCAGTGGATTAAAAAACTGAAGTAGTATTTTGCCTAGAGAAAGTATTACAAGTTATCGACGTTTATAAGTAGTAATTAAGGAAACTAATTTTTGAATTCGAGGTATTTTGTCCCCATGCTTCCACTGAAATACGTCAATTCCTTCAAAAGGCTTATTTAGATTAGTGCGAAAATTAAGATGGAAATCATCCCTCACAAAACTTATTTATACCACTGCGAATAAGAGGTGGCGCTGAACCGCAGTATACATTGGTCATGCTGGGGATTCTTTCTAAAAGACAAATACGAAAAGTGTAACCAAAAATAAGTAAAAAAATAGGTATGGAGAGGGACAGAAAATTTCATACAATTTTATGCAATTCCCAAAAGTGTCTGTTTGACACATCAGAACCAACTTTTATTACGTAGACCTTTGGTTGTGACGAACAAAGTTGTTTTCGTCTAAAGCAACTGATTTCGAATATACCAATTGGTCGCAATCGAACTCGGAGTTATGAAAACAGTGGCGTGTTGATTAGAATTGTATCACAAGTGTAACTATATTACATCATTAGTTTACCCTGTGCTTAAAGCAGTGGGCATTTTTCAGTAGTAAACGATTACTATCACCATAGTAATATCTGGCATTTGCTTTTACATCTTCTCTTCAGTTTTCTGCGCTGGCAGGCTCTCAGCGTTTTCCAACCAAAACTGTATCTTCAAATCGCATTTCTTCACTTTCTGGATGTCATTTCGTTTGGTCTGCTTAGCCTTCTGAAGTTTGCAATATTCGGTTTTGTCTTCCACACTGAGGGTATCCTATCATCTGATCTCGTTACTGCGGATATGGTCCCTCAAGTTACGCTCCGTGACTCACCCTAAGACATTCGTCTCTGTCTTACAAATTTTATTTCATTTTCGCTTTGTTTTTCTGAGTGCATAATTTTCTCTTCCGTATATTAAAGCAGGTACAGCTGATACTTTTCAAAATGTGTATTTAGTTACTGACTTCACACCTAAAGGACACGAAAATATTTTTTGCAATCGTTTCGCATTTTTACTGCAATCTCTTGATAGCTGAGAATAGACCAGAACTGAGCATCTAAACGGTTGCAATGCATTGCCTTGCTCTATTGTTTTCTGATAAAATTAACTAGATCTGCACGTCAGCAACTAAGTGAGAAGATAATGAAATTAAATAAATTCTGAAATCGGACGCAGTTAGGCACAGAAACGAACTTAATGGCGACAAGTGAAGGTTTGTGCCAGATCTGGACTCGAAACTGCATTTACCTCTGTATGCAAGCGGTAGCCTGAACTGCTTCGGCTATCCGAGCATGCTTTCCGTCCGACCCAGATTCCCAGCTTGTCGCACACTATACATGTAGAGCCTGCTTTTCACCATACTCATTCTTCAATGCATCACGCTGGATTACCACATGATTTCGGGAGAGACAGGGCATCTACACTCAAATGATCTTAATGGCTGTCACGTGTTGTACATGTTTATATATATTTGGTGTCTGTTCTTTAGACTCGGATAGTCGAAGCAATTAAAGTGACCGCCCACGTGAAGTGGAAAATTTGGGTTCGAGTCCTGGTCCAGGATACAATTTCACTTGTCGCTACTGAATTCATTTCAGAGCCCAGTTGCGTCAGAATTTATTCCATTTCATGATGTCTGTGTACAGCTATGGGATTAACAATTATGTTTGTTCCTTCAGACATGTCTAAAGAGTAGAAACACCACATACATATAAACAAGCGGGATTCTCTCCTTTATAACCAGTGCGGTTTGAGCTCTCATTTTGATAATCTTTCTACCAGTAGAGTGCGCACAAAATAACTTGCTCTTACCTGTACATGGCCTGTACGGGAGAGGACAACGATGGTGGTAGGGGGAGGCGGCAGTCTGTTGTGAAAGGCCACTGCACTGTGAGGGAGGTGCAATTCAGCAGCTGAAGCTGATGCATAAATACATACCTGAGATAATTTGAAAGCTACACAGCTAGCGAGTGTGCAAATCGTTATATCAGCCAGTTATATCACTACAACCAATAATTAGCCAAATAAAAATGTTCGAAGTCAATCGCTTTTTCGCTAGAGTACCGAAAGAAACAGAGATGCATAAACAGTCAGTCGAAGCGTACCAAATCTGACCACGTGCTGCCAGAATGAAAAGAGGAGAGAATGCAGCGTAGTGGACAAATCGATTACTATGATATTGACAATGTAGAATAAACAACATGCGTCATATGGAAAATATTTGTCACCTCCTGGACAACTTATTCAGCAATATTACATGAAGATTTATTTTTCCTCTCCTTCTGCTTGTTTTCTAGGAGTGGAGCCTTATGAAGTACCTGTAGCCCTATTTTCCCCCACCTTCTTAATTCTCTATATTGTACTATTGGAATAGCAACCAGTTCCTGCATCCCTCTAAAGTACACCTTTTAATGAAGTTTTTGCTTTCTTGTTTGCCTCTTCCAACACAAATTTAATGTTTACCATACCAATTGTTCATTTATTGCTTTTGTTATAAACATATTACTCTGTTTTTAAATATGGTTTTACTGTTTTAACGACTTCTGCTCTATTTTTATATTTTACGAATAATTGGCAGAATTTTTATTGTAAATTTGACATACGTTGTTGTTTTCACAATTAAAGATTTGTCCTGTAGAGGAGCCTCCATCTAGTGCAAAGAGTAGGGAAAGAAACGCACACTTAGCCGTAGCTGTACAGGATAATCAATGGCGTAAACGCATACAGTTGAAAGTACAAGATATTAAAAGCAAAAAGGCCTTGGTAAAACAGACCGCAAATGAACCATTTGCGAGATAATTGTAGCTTAGTGGTTACCAGCCACCACGGACTTCATTCTGAGTAAGCGCCACACCATTTAGGAAAAACTCACGGTACTGTACAACATTATTAGAGATACTTTGGTAGAAGTGCAGGTGTTTTGAATGAACGTGACAACAGTTACATGACAGTATCCGTGCCGTCCTTGTACCCGGATGCAAGCTTGTACCCGTCACCGCAATGAGTATCGAATCCTTTCACACACACTTGCATCAGTGTAAAATTCTCGACAACTATTGACAAGTCTCCGCTCCGCTTCTTCAACTGCATTAATCGGAACTGCGTACACTACATCTTTAAGGTATCCTCAAACATGCAAATCCATGGGATTCAGAAGAGATGATCTTGGAGGCCATGGTACATCTCTCGCCATATCGGCGCGTTAGATGCCGTCTCACCATAGCAGCAAAATGTACCTGTGCTTCATCGTGCATGTAGCATATCCTCTGGTGCTGCTCTACGCGAACACCCTCCAGTAGTCCTACAAGATGGTGTCGCAGAAACCGAAGAGAATTAATTCTGTCCATTGCGTTTGTTTGGTAACAGGAACAGTGCAATAAGACCATTACCTAGTACCCATAGCCATGCATTCAATGAGAAACATCGCTTATGTGGAGACTCATGCACAGCATGTGAATGAAGCCCAGATAACTCCAAACCTGAGAATGGCACTAATTATACACACCATCATGAGTGAACCCTGTTTCATCTGTAAATAAAATGTTGTTATCCAACGTAGGGTTGACTACACCTTGTTGTTGCATCACTGACGGAACACTAGTCTAGGACCAACGTCTGCCTCAATAAGGTACTGAACTCGTTGGAGGCGGTATGTGTACATTGCAGTGCAATCCAATATTCTCCAAACACTACTCATGGCTCAATCCAAGAGTTCGTGTGGCAAGTCTCCTTGTTGAAATTCCTGGAGAGTGTTCGATTATTTCCAGTACCACATCTTCAAACACAGATGTAATTCTTGCAGGCCTACCTGTTCCCCAGCAAGCGCAAATCTCCCAGTTTCTCGGAGGCGCTGATACATCCTTGTAAATATTCGACTCCCCGGGTGCCTTCGGCTAGGGTGCGCTTCTTAGCACAAACGAGCAGCTTTCTGTATATTGCCGTTAGCCCTAACATACATTAAATGCACTTATGCTTATTTCCTGTTATTGATGTTCCATGTTGCCACCAGCACTTGTACAATGCAACTGACAATTCGTAAATAACTGATGTGAGTGGCACTCTGGTTGTGTACTGTACTGTCGTAACCATTTGTTTCACAACTCTGTGTCTCCAAAATGCAAAGAATGACGATACCACGGATTGGCATGTGCTGTTTACGCAGTAACATGTCAGTCGCAGTTATCTCGCAAAATGTTCGTTTACAGAACTATGTTTACTGAGACTTCATTGCTTCTAGTATCGTGTACTTTCAGCTGTATGCGTTCATGTCATTAAATATGATACAACCTGCATAACTTTCTCATGTATGGTATTATGTTCAGGTTTACAATGCGTGAATACAGCTGCCATAGGTATGATCCACATGTATTTTAGGTTGTAACGTGTGTAGGTGAGCTAATTGGCCGCCCAGTATTGGTACGAGCTAAGATGAAATTGTTATATGGGCCCAGTGCTCAGAGCGCATCATGGTAGGTCTGGCTAGGCGATCGGTGTGGGTGAGTCCAGGTACAAAAGCGATTAGCGTCGCCGGAAATGCGTAAATCCCAAAACTGGGAGTTTAGACGTTTGTTACTGACATGGCTTTTGTGCAGGAGATGCAACAAAGATTTTGGAGTGTCAGAGAAGCTGAGAGATGTCTTGTTACAGCTCTTTGATAATCTATTATAATTTGCAGTCAAGTGTTAAAGCAAATCTGAATACATTTGCGATCTCAGAAAAATAAGGCGTATCCAGTGACAAAACAGTATTTTCAACACCTTTAATACTACAGAAATTAATATTTCACAGTAGCTAAATGTTTTCACCATGAACCTCTGAATTAACAGGTTTTAAGCGCTTCATGCTATTTTAATCAACAATATCACAGATGATAGCATGGCACAATAGCTATCAGTCCTGAAAGCCACTCACCTGTATCTGCTTTATCTCTTGACTTATGACGTCTTTTATATCTTTTTATTATGGAAATATTTCTCAGAACATCTTATTCTGCACAGTTACACAGCAAACGAATACCTCACATGTTGTGATACTTATAGTCATTTAACGAACTATTTACTATTTCGCTAGTAACTTTATTTAAATGATGATTGTAAGTGCTATTAAGAAACCATAAAAATTTAAAAAGTGGTCAATCGCATGTGTTAGCTGACACCACTATTCAAAAGAGTACCAAAAGACGCTTCTGACAAGTAGACCTAATAATTACTTAAACAATATTTAATGACAATTCGTTGTCTAAAAATACTAGCTTAATTATTTATGAAGAAATCTTTATTTGTAGATTTGTAGTTGTTGTGAATGATCTGTGACCTAATATTTATAATATTTACTTCTTTAAATACTGTTGTAATATATTAGTTTAATCTGGTAAGTGGTCAAGTTCAGTCAAATAATGTTTTTAGAACTTAAGTACAATGTATTTTTTGTGGGGATGACCTTCAGCCAAAAGAACAGCAGACAGTAGCGGAATACTACAGCAGTCAAGTGAAGACTTGGACTTTTCGAATGAATAGCTCAAGGGAGCGGTCCTGGACACTTGGATATTCGTTCTGGAAGAAAAAAAGGTTTTCGGTCATGTAAGTGATAAACTCTGAGTAGCGAATGGCCGCTACAATAACTTTTGAAGAGATTTCATATACTCCAGAGTAGGATTAACTTCTTCCTCTTCTATTACGAAACTAAGGATACAAAGAGTATGAATTGTTTCTTGTATCACGTGCGTTAATTTTTAAATCATTTTGTTGAACTCTGAACTATTTTGAGCTGGTAAGTATTTCGTGTATTGTGATTACGAAATTGACTTAGGTTTCACGTATTTTTGATGACTGTTTAGTTTGGAGATTATGCTGCTATTCTCGCATCACTTTGAAAGTAACTTTACTACATTTGATAAAGGTATTTTCTGTTTACATTTTAACTGAATATCGTATGGCCACTTCCGATTTATTTGAGATGTCCTTTCCTGAGTAAACGTTACTCAACATAATTATCTGTTGCTACTTCAATTACAGTTGTTAGAAAGGAACCCTTGTCAGTAAATTATTCATCTAACTTTTATTTTGTATTTCAACGTATTTTGTTAACTCGCAGTTCTAGCCAGGATCACGGCTGCAGGTTATTACTTGCTGCGAGTTAGCTGCGGGGCATGGAAGGAGACGTGCGCGGCTCAACCATGCAAGAGTTATTCTTTTTAAACAGAGCTGTGCATACATAGGCCAAGTACCTATAGTACCAGTAATCGTAGATAAACAAGCAACTTGTTTGCTCGTATGGAATTCTGATACGAAGAGCAACTGGGCAGTAGAGAACCCGTAGGCACTGTCACAAGTTGTACATTACTTCTCACAGTAAAAATTTTTATAATTTATTCGCCCTAATTTTCTACGTAGCATTTGAAGATGCCCATTGGGCCGAAATTTGTTATGGTACTCACAAACAGTGATCGTGTCAAAAATAAACAAAACTTTATAATTTTGACAACCTTTCTCTTGGAGAATAGCGGTTCTTTAATTGCTTTTAAATGAACGTAAACAGTCACAACCGCAAGAAACTTTTTTTTTAGGTTGGCGATTTAGGTCTGTTTTAGACCATCTTCAGAATAGAACAGATTAGAATTCTGTGGCGGTGATCGGAGCAGGCGTGTAAGCTTATTTGTCCGTCGCTGATATAGAAGACCTTCTTTCCTTCCCGTCTGGGCAAGCTGTGCAGCGACTAGAGTACATGTACAGCTTACTGGGACAGGGTAAATGCTAGCTGCAATGAGGTCGCAAATTCGATTGTAATATTGACATTTTAATTTTATACCCCCCACAACTGACAAAATTTGCAAAAAAAATGTGAATTTCTTTGTCCACCCACACACTCCTGAGAATGGCACATTAACAATTTGCAATTATGCGCCCCTATTACCGGCAGCTTCGTTGATAAATACTCGGCACCTCCCAAGGATAACTACCAGATCAAGAATATTAGGTAAGTTGTTGGAAGTGGTTAAGCGTTGGTGAAAATCTCGCTTCTGAGCACACAAAGAGCTCTAACCGCAGAACTCTGCACGGAACACGCGTTGGTGCGTTGCTGCGATACAGACCGTGTATCTCCCTCCGAAGACGATGGCCAAGACGCCGTCTCCAAGTCCGTACAGCTCGATGGCTGAAGGCGAAGTCTACTCTCTCCACAGTTCTCGCGTCTTCCACGCGTACGAAAACGCGGCGGAAGAATACTCAGTTTCGGCCAATGTCGGACGCTCTATCATCGCCGAAATCCCTCCAACGGTATTTCTGAGATCTACCCAATGATCGAGTAGGTCATATCACCCCTACGCAAACGAAATTCCCGTCTTCTCCACGTGCTGCCCAGCACAGGTGGCTCCGGATGCCGGGCTATCCCCAAAAGCGCCGTATAGTCCCGCGTTTCCGGTGACCGCTACCTGCCGCCCATGGCGGCCCGGCGAGCTACGGCCAGCTGCAGGCTTTATATTCCACAATTCTCAACTTCCGACACTTTTCACCAACGCTTTAAGTTAGTGACTTAATAATGCAAATAAAAAAAAATGTTCAAATGTGTGTGAAATCTGATGGGACTTAACTGCTGAGGTCATCAGTCCCTAAGCTTACACACTACTTAACCTAAATTATCCTAAGGACAAATACACACACCCATGCCCGAGGGAGGACTCGAACCTCCGCCGGGACCAGCCGCACAGTCCATGACTGCAGCGCCTCGGACCGCTCGGCTAATCCCGCGCGGCTTCATCATGCAGACTTGCAGGGTATGCTGCTCGAGAGTGCCTCATATTTATCATAATTCAATAGTCATGATCTGATGCCCTTGCCAGTCCCTTTATTATTGATACTAATGTTGGTAAGTTAACGTGTAAGTGCCCATGTCCTGGCACCTTACAGGCGTTACGACTCCACGAACGCTAACTGCCGCGACCGCCGCTGAGGTGTTCAGCCGGTGACTGGTATGAGTCCTAAAGGATAAGCTGAGAGAACGTCGAAACCAGCATAGTTAACATTGCATTTATTGCATTACCTCTAGCGGCTGACTTCTGCAGGTACCCGAGGCTAGCTAGAGCTCAGTATGCGACCGGATTCGTCGCAGTCAGAGTTGTTTACCCGACGTGCCGCGTGGTGCCGCCTCGGCGAGCGGCTGCCACAGTGAGACGTCAGGCTGGAACACAGCGCAGCATGGCAGGCGGTGCGGTGCCGGGCGTGGGGCGCGAGCGGACAAGCGCGGCGCGTTTTTTATTTGCGCGACTGTCCGGGCCCCGCATGATAAATGCTCCGTCAGGCGGAGCACAGCGCCAGGGCCCGGCGGTCGCGGCCTAGTCGATACCATCGGAGGAAGTCTTAAATGAAATGTTTGTGTTTGGAAGAGCGTACACGCGTGTTTGCGGCGCTATGCGATCGCATCTGACTCGAGCGCGTGAACAGTTATCGCGATCCCATTCTTCGTGCACACATTAGAAATCAATATCGAGTGAATCTGAACAGTTCATTACTCATATGCAGTGGCAGGACCCCGCGCTCCAAGGCAGTTCTTTGTATGTTAGTGACGCTCTTGCCATTCTTTCCACGATTGTTATGACCAGCAAACACAAAAAAATCCTATCTGTTTCAAGACGGCTTGAGCCCTTTTTTAATCCTGAATAATAGGTAGTTATACAATTTTACTGCTGATAAAATATTTTTCGCAGGACATGAAATGCTTAACCCATTGTATTCAGACGTGGGTGACGGGGATCTTCCTCTGTCTGTGCAAAAAGTTGCGAGACTGATTTTATTCCTGGCGTATAAACGACATTAGCGCAGTAACTGTGGTGGCAGCTAACAGCTATAAACAACAGATGTGCATTCGACCAGTCACTGTGAGCAGGCAGTGTTACGCAGTGGACGTGCGGCCGCAGTATGTCAGCGCTGTTGTCACAAATCGCAGTGGAGCGACGTCTCTAAATCAAGTGTTCAAAACATTCTTCAGAATTTATATTAAATTTATATTAAAAATGAAGAAATTCCTCCAGCTGTATTTAAGGTGTCGATTTTATTTTGGCAACTACTTTTGTAAGTAGGCTGTTTAGGTTTCTATGTTGGTAACGCCACGTAGCGCTCTCTATGAAAATCACTGGCTGTGCTGTGTGAAGTCTGTGGCTGGTTTGCATTGTTGGAATTTGCTATCGTAGTGTTGGGCAGTTGGCTGTTAACAGCGCGTAGCGTTGCGCAGTTGGAGGTGAGCCGCCAGCAGTGGTGGATGTGGGGAGTGAGATGGCGGAGTTTTGAGAGCGGATGATCTGTACTTGTGTCCATCAGAGAGAGTAAATTTGTAATGCTGAATGTCATGAACTGATATATATATATATATTATGACTTTTGAACACTATTAAGGTAAATACATTGTTTGTTCTCTATCCAAATCTTTCATTTGCTAACTATGCCTATCAGTAGTTAGTGCCTTCAGTAGCTAGAATCTTTTATTTAGCTGGCAGTACTGGCACTCGCTGTATTGCAGTAGTTCCAGTAACGAAGATTTTTGTGAGCTAAGTGATTCATGAAAGGTATAGTTATTGTTAGTCAGGGCCATTCTTTTGTAAAGATTTTTGAAAGTCAGATTGCGTTGCGCTAAAAATATTGTGTGTCAGTTTAGTGTTGATCAGAATAGGTAAAGAGCGAAATGTCTGAGCACGTTCAGTTCTGCTCAGCTGTTTGAAAATCAGATAACGTAAGGGGTCTACCAGCACAGTAATTCAATAATTCTTCTAAGTGGACGTTTCAGTTTCAACGTTGTAACAACGTCATCATCAGGCCCATACACTTGTTGACATCAACTGCGTGCGGCTTATACTTGAAGTCAGTGATGAGGTATGGACGTGCTCCGTGTGGACGGTGGTTAGTAACTAGTATCTAACAAATACTGGATACTAGTTACTAACCACCGGTTCTGATTTATGTTGAACGTTGCCGAAATATCGCAGAACTTCTTTTGTGTTTCACGTGACGAAATGGCTCCTCAACGTAAAATAGCAGGTATTAATGTCACAAAACTCGTAGAGCGTCACGTCAGTGTTAGCTAAAACTCCCTTGTGACGACCGCGTAAAGCCAGGGAAGGTACAGCGCTGTTGCTGTCGAACACGTCTGTCAATACAGTCTACGGCCGAGTCAAAGGCAATTGTTTTTTAATGTTGGATGAAGCAGGATTCGAACTTTTACTAGAGACGTATGTATTTTTATTGTTGAATGCCAGTGTAATTTCGGCTGATTTCTTTAAGAAACACTCAACAGCGAAACGCCACATCATACCTCGCGGCAGGCACTCCACAACATAACACCTCGACCACCGAAACGTTGGCGTTCAAAAAATGGTTCAAATGGCTCTGAGCACTATGCGACTTAACTTCAGAGGTCATCAGTCCCCTAGAACTTAGAACTCAAAAATGGCTCTGAGCACTATGGGACTCAACTGCTGAGGTCATTAGTCCCCTAGAACTTAGAACTACTTAAACCTAACTAACCTAAGGACTGCACACACATCCCCGAGGCAGGATTCGAACCTGCGACCGTAGCGATCGCGCGGTTCCAGACTGTAGCGCCTAGAACCTCTCGGCCACTCCGGCCGGCACTGTCGATGGTGATCCGTCCGTCCGATGTGGACGTTTAGCGCGGCGGCCACCTTGGTGCTATTCAAGAGGAGCAGGCTAGGTGCCGGCTCCAGTATAAATAATCTCCCTTTATCATCCAACACGAACTTGTCACCGCACTATAGTCACCAGCACAACAGATACTGTTAAGTCACAACCATCACACGCTGTGAGGAAAGGGGCGTCGTGCGCTGAGGAAGATACCCCTTCTCTGCTAGGCGGCTAAAACTGCTCTTAGAGATCTCCCAGATACCAATGCCCTACCACCGGTTTTATTTACCCACTAATCTTGCTCAGTGTTGTGCCACGAAAAATGCAACGAATATCTCCCCAAGACTCCAATGTATGATTCTCGTGTACTTCGGCAGGCCTCTTTCGCCGGCAGAACCGCCTGGTTGCAAAAACAGCTGTCTGCTTTTGAGCTCCTACCTTCTCATCAAATGACTATGAATACGGCGTTTGTGGAAAACATCCCAATTGTAACCGATAGCCCTTTATTCCAGTAGGCTTACAAGGTAAGCTATGCACAGATTCCAACAAGATCATAATGATAAACAGATCATTCATTGTATATGATCACATCATCATAAACATTTCCATAGAATCCCAGATTGATTTTAGAGAGTGTAAACAGAATAAAAATTGAATCAAAACAAACATTAGTTACTTTCCTCTCTTCGCTCTTACTTATTACGAGGGCCCGGATGAAGGTTTTAACCTTACAGAAACGACTAAGGACTAAATCGTACGTAATGGTTTGAAAGGGGCTAAATAGGACTTTCACAGAAAAAGAAGGACTAAGGACTTTTGCAGACAAACACGGTTTTTCGACATATTTTCTAAAATAATACTAAGGAAAATCAGTGAATTTGCGTATTCCAAGAAAAGAAATAATAAATTAATTTATACACTGAATGAAACCAAGTATGTGCCGCAGAAACTTTTCAGCACAGTTCTGCATCGGTGACAGGCACGTCTACTTATTTTTGTCGTTTGTAAGTTATAAGAAATGCACTATGTTATCAAAAATATCCGGACACATGCCTGAAAGAGACTTCCAAGTTCGTGGCGCCCTCCATCGGTAATGCTGGAGTTCAATACGGCGTTAGCCCACCCTTAGCCTTGATGACAGCTTCCACTCTCACAGGCACACGTTCATTCAGGTGCTGGAAGGTTTCTTGGAGAATATGTTGAAAGATGCAATCGGCGTCCCAAAATTGCTCTTCAAGCCAGCAGCAAGAACGTGCTTAAAACATCAATGTAGGCCTGTGCTGTGATAGTTCCACGCAAAACAACAAATGGTGCAGGCCCCCTCCATGAAAAACACGACCACACCATGACACCACTGCCTCCGAATTTTACTGTTGGCACTACATACGTTGGCAGATGACGTTCACCGGCCATTCGCCATACCCACGTCCTGCCATCGCATCGTCACATTGCGTACCGTGATTCGTCACTCCACACAACGTTTTTCCATTGTTAATCGTCCCATGTTTACGCTCTTTCCACCAAGCGAGGCGTCGTTTGGCATTTATCCGCGTGATGCATGGCTTATGAGCAGCCATTCGACAATGAAATCCAAGTTTTCTCACGTCCCGCCTAAGTTATAGTACTTGCATTGGATACTGTTGCAGTGTGGAATTCCTGTGTGATGGTCTAGATAGATGTCTGCCTATTATACATTACGACCCTCTTCAATTGTCGGGGAACCCTGTCAGTCAATAGACGAGGTCGGCCTGCACGCTTTTGTGTTGTACGTGTCCTTCCACGTTTCCACTTCACCATCACATCGGAAATAGTGGACCTAGGGATGTTTAGGACTGTGGAAATCACGCGTACTGACGTATGATACAAGTCACACCCAATCACCTGACCACGTTCCAAGTCCGTGAGTTCCGCGTAATGCCCCATTCTGATCTCTCACGATGTCTAATGACTACTGAGGTCGCTGATATGGAGTACCTGACAGTAGATGGCAGCACAGTTCATCTAATATGAAAACATATATTTTTTTGTGGTGTCTGGATACTTTTATTCACATATTGTATAGTCGACACTGAAACCAACACACGTATGACGCCTTCTGGCTCTGAGAGTATGTCCGCACGCCGTTATGTTGTGACAATCCCAGCCAGTCCCACTTAAATGCCGTCCGACAATAGAGAGGTATATTAAAGAAACAAATTGGTGACACTTGGGTTTGTAGTACGAAGTAAAGTTGTGAGAAAGACTCCAGTTTCACAAGTAATGGCCGAGTAATTTTGTGCCAAGCGTGTCAAAAAGAAGTAAGTAAACACAGGTTAGTTTTTTACTGTTCTTTTTATCTACCGTTCTCCTTGCTAGTCCACTTCACTCGGACTTTCAAATTGAAATTTAAAATTAGTTTACTGACATGCATATGGGAATTAGCTAACGTTGACATTTTATACGGCCACATACTTATTTTTAGTTACTGCCACACTCTTAGTGTTCATTTGTTTTGATTTTAAATAAACGATAATAAAAAGTCCTTCCTTGATCACAAAGATTCAGAAGCTCGCATTATGAGCGTCACTAGGAAGAAGAACAAATCAACAAATGGTTCAGTTGGCTCCAAGCACTATGAGACTTAACATCTGAAGTCATTAGTCCCCTAGACTTAGAACTACTTAACCCTAACTAACCTAAGGACATATCCATGCCCGAGGCAGGATTCGAACCTGAGACCGTAGCAGCAGCGCGGTTCCGGGCTGAAGCGCCCAGAACCGCTCGTCCAGAGCGGCCGGCAAAGAACAACAGATTCAACCATTTATTTGCTTTATGGCAAGTAGTGCAGTGAACAGCTTTAATCTAGACTTGTGTGGGGCTGCCTGGAGAGGATCAGCGGCTGCAGTGAACCAGGAATGTGTGGACACTCCGTGCGATTGTGCCTAATTGTTAGTGCTAACAAGGGAACCTCCCCATCGCACCCCCCACAGATTTAGTTATAAGTTGGCACAGTGGATAGGCCTTGAAAAACTGTACACAGATCAATCGAGAAAACAGGAAGAAGTTATGTGGAACTACGAAAAAAATAAGCAAAATATACAAACTGAGTGGTCCATGCGCAAGATAAGCAACATCAATGAAAGTGTTAGCTCAGGAGCGTCGTGGTCCCGTGGTTAGCGTAAGCAGCTCCGGAACGAGAGGTCCTTGGTTCAAGTCTTCTCTCGAGAAAAAAGATAATTTTTTTAAATTTTCAGACAAATGTTATCTGTCCGTCCGTCCGTCCGATGCGAGGTAACTGCGCCTTGGTATGGGGACGCTACACCTAAACAAACATCGAAACACACGTCAGTCGACTACAGCGCACGGAAGAGAGAGTATTCCTGCTAACGAGGCTTCCTGGCTGGCAGTTGATTGTTCGCTACTTCGGACGAGAGTGCATTAAATACGTGAGATGTATTCCGTGGGCAATATGAATCCAGCAAAACACTTATTACAGTGAACAGAGACGTCAATGAACGAACGGACAGATCATAACTTTGCGAAAATAAAGAAAGTAAAATTTTCACTCGAGGAAAGACTTGAACCAAGGACCTCTCATTCCGCAGCTGCTAACGCTAACCACGAGACCACGGCGCTCCTGAGCTTACATCCTCCTTGATGTTGCCTATGTTGCGCATGGACCACTCAGTTTGTATATTTTGCTTATTTTTTTCACAGTTCCACACAACTTCTTCCTGTTTTCTCGATTGATCTGTGTTCAGTTTTTCAAGGCCTATCCACTGTGCCAACTTATAACTAAATCTGAGGGGGGTGCGATGGGGAGGTTCCCTTGTAAGTAGCTGCTCTTCTTAACAGCAGTCCCTACAAGCAAACCAGTTGCGACTTCGCATGATATTGCTCTACCTTAACTTGGGCTATACACGGTTCTGTTTAAAAACAATAGCTCGATGTAGTCATAAGGTCGGGAGCCGCAAGTCTTCTTTTATGCTCCGGAGATAATTCGCTGCAGATAGTAACCTGAAACTGTGATCCTGCAGTCAAATTCTCTATGCATTAGCAAGAATCGCGAATTAATATAATACACAGAAACATAAAACAAAACATTCGGGAGGACGACGGTTCAATCCCGCGTCCGGCCATCCTGATTTAGGTTTTCCGTGATTTCCCTAAATCGCTCCAGGCAAATGCCGGGATGGTTCCTTTCAAAGGGCACGGCCGAATTCCTTCCCCGTCCTTCCCTAATCCGATGGGACCGATGGCCTCGCTGTCTGGTCTCCTTCCCCGAAACAACCAACCAACCAACCATAAAACAAAAGAAACGAATATTTTAATACAAGTGGTTCTATTCTAATGTCTGTAATCGATGATGCCGCGCGCTCTTAGGCACCTTGTCACGGTCCGCACAGCTTCCCCCGTCGGAGGTTCGAGTCCTCCCTCGGACATGGGCGTGAGTGTTCTGTTACCTGAAGTTAAAGTTAGATTAAGTAGTGTGTAAGCTTAGGGACCGCTGACCTCAGCAGTTTGGCCCCATAAGACCTTATCACAAATTTCCAAATTTTCTGTAATTGATGAACACGACAAATAATTTTGTTGATTAATGTCCTACGATCTTCAGTTAAAACACACACAGGAAATACCTTTATCAAAAGCAATAAAGTTACTTAGAGAGTGTTATGAGAATGGCAGCAAAATCCCCCAAACTATACAGTCATCAAAGATACCCAAAAACTAAGTCCATTTCGTGCTCAGAATACACGAAATTGTCTCCAGATACGATCTGACTCAACATAACCATTTCCCGGACCAGACTAATAAATTACAACAATACCTAAATAAAGAAATGTTATAAACATTCTATCACAGTCAGATAATCTAAAATAATTGTTCATAAGTAAATATGACAGTATTTTTGCGCAAGGGTGGTCATGATATATGACAATAGGTTGTCGTTAGATATCTTTTAAACAGTTATTTATGCCTTCTTGACAGAAGCGGCTTTTGATTCTCTTATCAGTTGTGGTGTCCGCTGACACATGCGACCGACCAATTTTAAATTAGCACAGTGTTTTTAATAGCACTTGCAACCAACACTTAAAGTTACAGGCACGATAGTTAACAAATCATTAAAAAAAACACAAGCATAACAAAATATGAGGTATTCATGATGCATTCATTTGCTGTGTAAAAGTGGAGAATACAGTGTTCTGCGAACATTTGCATAACGAAAAAGATGTAAAAGACGTCGAAAATCAATAAATAAAACAGATACAGTTACGTAGCTTTGAGGGATGGTGGCTACTGCGTAATGCTATCATCTGAGATAACGTTTGTTGAAATCGCATGAAGCGACTAAAAGTTATTAATTCGGAGGGTCATTGTGAAAATATTTATTCACTGTGAAATAGTAACTTCTGTAGTTTTGAAGATATTATTGTGTCACTGAATGCGCCTAATTTTTCTGAGCTCGGAAATGTATTCAAATATGCGTTGATGTTTGATGTGAGGTATTGTCGAATCTCAAAGAGCTGTAACATGATCATCCTTAGGATTGTCTGACACTCCTCCATTACCTGGAGCATATTCTGCACAAAGGCAGTGGGAGCATCAGCCGTCCAAATTCGCAGTTCTGTGATTTACCCGTTTCTGGCAAAGGGCTCATAGACTTTGCAGCTCGCCGGCCGGAAGCATTCAATCACCCGGCTTGGCGCGACGTTCTGTGAGCCCGGGGCCGGCTAACTTTCAGCCAAGCATCAAATTCACCATACCTCGAAGCAGTTCTAGGCGGCCGATTAGCTCTCCTATATACGCGTATTGTTACACCCGCAAAAATTATTTGAAACAGGTGTATCAAAAGGCTGTTGCTGACATTAAAACAGATGTTGGTGAATAGCATACTTGGCTTTCAGTCGACAGGCAGAACACGGCGCTGCGGTCGACAATGTCTCTATAAGTGTCTGACGCAGTTGTTACATCGGTTACTGCTGCTACAATAGCAAGTAAGTGAGTTTAAAAAATGGTTCAAATGGCTCTGAGCACTATGGGACTTAACAACTGAGGTCATCAGTTCCCTAGAACTTAGAACTACTTAAACCTAACTAATCTAAGGACATCACACACATCCATGCCCGAGGCAGGATTCGAATCTGCGACCGTAGCGGTCGCGCGGTTCCAGACTGAAGTGCCTAGAACCGCTCGGCCGCTCAGGCCGGCTAAGTGAGTCTGAACGTGGTGTTATGGTCGGCGCAGGAGCGATGGGACACAGCATCTCCGAAGTAGCGATGAAGTGGGGATTTTCCTGTACTACCATTTCACGAGGGTACCGTCAATACAATGAATCCGGCAAAACATCAAATCTCCGACATCGCTGCGGTCGGAAAAAGATCATGCAAGAACGGGACCAACGACGACTGATGAGAATCGTTCAACTTGACAGAAGTGCAATTGTTCCGCAAATTGCTGCAGATTTCAAGGCTGGGCCATCAAGAAGTATCAGCAGCCGAACCGTTCAAAGAAACATACTTCAATATGGTCTTTTGGAGCCGAAGGCCCACTCGTGTAACCTTGATGACTGGACGATACAAAGCTTTACGCCTCGCCTGAGCCCGTCAACATCGTGATTGGACTCTCGATGACTGGAAACGTGTTGCCTGGTTGGACGAGTCTCGTTTGAAATTGTATCGAGCGGATTGACGTCTGCGGGTATGGAGACAACCTCATGAATCCATGGACTTTGCATATCAGCAGGTGACAGTTCAGGTTGGTGGAGACTCTGTAATGGTGTGTGGCGTGTGCAGTTGGAGTGATATGAGACCCATGATTCGTCTAGTTACGACGCTGACAGGTGACACGTACGTAAGCATCCTGTCTGATCACCTGCATCCATTCATGTCCATTGTGATTCCGATGGACTTGGGCAGTTCCAGCAGGATAGTAGGACACCCCATACGTCCAGAATCTGCTATAGAGTGGCTCCAGGAACACTCTTCTGAGTTTGAATACTTCCGCTGGCCACCAAACTCACCAGAAATGAACATTGTTGAGCATATCTAGGATGCCTAGCAACGTTCTGTTCAGAAGACATCTCCCCCCGCCTCGTACTCTTGCGGATTTATGAACAGCCCTGCAGGATTCATGGTGTCATTTTCCTCCAGCACTACTTCAGACAAATAGTGGAGTCCATGCCACGTCGTGTGGGGGCACTTCGGCGTGCTCGCGGGGGCCTACATGATATTAGGCAGGTGTACCAGTTTTTTGGCTCTTCAGTGTACTTCACACATATTTAAAATATTTTACACATGTTTGTACACGTAGTTCACTGTAACTCTAGCGAATTACTCCTTGCAGTTTCATTGCACACAGCTCAACGTTTATGACGTCGTATCTGTGTGTGTGTGAAGTCATATGGGGCCTAACTTGTAAGGTCATCAGTCCCTAAGCTTACACACTACTTAAGCTAAATTATCCTAAGGACAAACACATACACCTATGCCCGAGAGAGGACTCGAACCTCCGCCGGGACCAGCTGACGTCGTATCTCCTGCACCACAAGTCGTACAATGATATCATTTTGCAGTTAAATCCGGTGGTACGTGTCTCTAAAGTCTGCGAAATGTGAAGAGTTCATAGTAAAGAACTGATACATTAAAACGTCTTGCATTATGCGGCCGTTTTTGACGCATCTGGGTTTTTACGACGACATATCTCCTGATCTATGTGTCGTACAATGATATTATTTTGCTGGTCCATTCAATGTTATATACGAAAACTGTATGCAAAATCCGTCGAGAACAGAGTTAGTATTAAAGAAGTAATGTACTAAAATGACATGCTTCATGCGACAGCGGAAATGTAGTGAGCAATAATTTTTTTTCATTTCGTCATTTTCTGAGGTTTGCGGCTACAGACAGTTTCGCAAAAGCTTGAAATTATGTGTAAAGGCCGAAAGTGCTCTCATTCTCAAATACTGAGTGAACGAAGTATTGGCATTCGCACGTCGTGAGCTACTTTGCTTTTTCATTCCCACACCTACCCCTACCCCTTTGATAGATAGGGGGTTCTTGCCCTTATGAGACGTAGCGCCGTGTACCGATCCTGCCTTGGAGGCGGTTAAGTGGGAGATGTGTCTCAGAGCTGGATAGTGACAGATGGTGACGCGAGACTGGACGCGCACGTAGTTTATGTATCAGCCGATAGAGGACAGTACTGGATAGGGGACTGTGATTTAGTTTCGATTGTGCCCACTAGAGTGCACTAAAGTAATAGAATGTTTTCATAAACTGTTCTAGTATTTTCATAAAGTGTTATTATGTCTTTTTGTGTATGTAAAACGTTATAAATCTGTTTTAGCAGTACGAATGATGCGTGAGTGTGGTTTAAGGTTAATGTGAAGATAATTGTTTAACGAGTTATGTAGTGGGATTTAGTGTGGAAACATTCCGAAGAAGTATGGCTGTGGACAAAGGGGATTTTTGTAGAATAGATTTGTAAAGTAAGTTTATGGTAAAGGGAAAGTTAATTCAGGTATAAATAACAATAGTAAATACCTTTATACATAAACAAATCTTCAGCATATTAGATAATTACGTCGGTAAAAAGTGCAGTCGTTAGGTTTACTATTTTGCGATTGGTTATTGATGAAAAGCGCGGACTGACGCGGGAGAATGTTGTTTTGCTATTGGCTGTTGAGTAAACTGACCAATCGTAAAACAATATTCTTCGCGCTCCTTTGCCTGGTAGAGAAGATAGAGTATTCTAGAGAGGAGTCGGAGCCTAGCCATGAAATAGTTCGGACGTGTGTAGTAGTAGTTCCGATGGAAGTAAGTTGTTGGATCTAGCAGTGTTTCATACATCAAAAGTGTTGTAAAGTCACGGCATAATTATTCCGATGGGTGTGCAGAAATTTCGGAATTTTTAAGTGAATTTTGTGACGAGAAAAGACATAAATTTCGCGTGGAGTATTGAGCAGGTCGGTGGCTAAAAACTGTGGCTGCATTAGGTAGCGACACACTTAATATTTGTCGAGCGTTCTCAGTCAAAAACAATCCGTATTTTTTGAAGCTATTACGTTTTCGGTAAATGCAACACCATAAACTTGCTAATGTGAGTGGAAGGGATTGTGAGTGACTGTGTTAAGACTAGCACGGGCTTGGCAGTGATACTTGTTCACCTAAGTTTCAGAATATATTAATTAAGGACAAAATTTTCAATCTTTCATTTTGTGTGAAAACTTTCTCCCGAAATGTAGATTAGTGACTTTAATTGCAGCCTGGTACACGTCGAAGTAAAGTAGGTTTCGCTCGGCTTCCCTACTGATGATCTGCTGAGACAATGTTCACAGGTAGGTGCAGGTACGTCGTAAAGGGACGGAAGAAACCGCGCCGCCGCATTTACAGCAATTATTTATAGACAGTAAAAGATATGTGCACCAAGTTTGGTTGAAATCGGTCCAGTCTTTTAAAAAATGGCTCTGAGCACTATAGGACTTAACACCTGAGGTCATCAGTCCCCTAGAACTTAGAACTACTTAAACCTAACTATCCTAAGGACATCACACACATCCATGCCCGAGGCAGGATTCGAACCTGCGACCGTAGCGGTCGCGCGGTTCCAGACTGTAGCGCCTAGAACCGCTCGGCCACAACGGCCGGCAGTCTTTTAAAAGATATGGAACATACGTACATACACACAAGAGCATGCTGAAAAGTGATGCCTCTGAATTTTTTGTGGACGCAATAAAACAAATGATTTTAACATTCTACATCTTTCTTCTTCATGTCTACATATTTATTTCTCAACATAGGCACCAGAGCGACGAACACATTTCTCACAACGAGAGATCTGTTCGTTCATACCTGCTTGTGAGATTTTTGACTTTTTTAACGGAGGCGTAACCTCGCCTCTGCTCGCGAAGGTTCATCACTATATAAGTGAAGTCCTCGGATGCGTTCTTCAAGTTTTGGAAATAGATGAAAATCGGATGGCGCCAAGTTGAACTGTATGGAAGATGATCGATAACAGTGAACCCAAGGCGTCGAACTGTTGGAGATGGCGCAGCGCTTGTGTGTGGTCTGGTAATGTCATACTGAAGGAGAGAGTGCTCCATGTGTGAACGAACTCTTCGAATCCGAAACTCGATTACAACACCCTGTTTCTTGCACACCGACATAGTTATGTCAAACAATTCCAGATTACACGATACAATTCAGAGAGGTCTGTAAATATACAGACACGAGAAATTACGATTGCAATATTAATAAGATTAGTTTTATTCAAAAAGTTTTCATGTAAAAAATTCGGGGCGCTACTTTTCAACACGCCCTAGAACATACATATACACTACATACATTCATTTTTATGGTATGTGCCTAGGTGAAAAAGCCACGGGATGGTGATACGCACATATACTGATGACAGTAGTATCGCGTACGCCAGGTACAAAAAGGCAATGCATTGACTGAAGCGTCGTTTGTACTCAGGTTACTTAAGTGAAAAGATTTCCGATGTGATTGTGGCCGGACGGTAGGAATTAGAAGACTTTGCAGATGGCGAATTTTCGTTACGGAAGTCGTGAGACAGTTCAATATTCCGAAATCCATAGTGTCAAGAGTGCATCGAGAATAGCGCATTCCAGGCATTACCTCTCACCATGGACACCGCAGTGGCGGACGGCCTTCACGTTACGACCGAAAGAAACGGCGTTTGCGCAGTCAGTATCGTTTTGACCTTAGAAGGCAGAAAAACCGTGGCCTGGTAGGCAGTTTGATTGAAGAGGAATGGACGTTTCTAAAAAGAGCAGTCATAGAAGTTGCAAAGAAAAACACAGGTACAAAGAAGGTAACTGCCAAGAAACCATGGGCAAAACAAAAGAAACATCTCAGCTGATCGATGAAAAGAGGCAGTACGAAAACGTTCAGGGAAATTCAGGAATACAGAAATACAAGTCACTGAGGAATTAAATAAACAGAAAATGGCCACATGAAAAATGGCAAGAAACCGAAATAGAAATGGTTGTGTAAACGATTTACTTAGCATATGGGAAAGTCAGAACAACATTCGGTGAAATTAAAAGCAAAGGTGGCAACATTTAGAGTGCAAAGGGAATTCCACTGTTAAATGTAGAGGAGAAAGTGGATAGGTGGAAAGAGTACATTGAAGTCCTATGTAAGGTGTGGTAGGAGGGGGTGGGGAAGAGAGTTATATGATGACGTAATAGAAAAAGAAGACACAGGAGATCCAGTATTAGAACCACAATTTAAAAGAGCTTTCGAAAACTTAAGATCGAATAAGGGAGAAGAGATAGATAACATTCCATTCAATTATTAGGTGAAGTGGCAACAAAACGACTATTGACGTTGGAGTGTAGACTGTATGAGTCTGGTGATACAACATCTGGCTTTCGGAAAAATGTCATCCACACAAATCAAACACTGCAAGAACTGGCTAGTACGAGAATTATCGCACTGTGAGCTTAACAGCCCATGCATCCAAGTTGCTGACAAGAATAATATACATAATAATGCAAAAGAAAATTGTGGGCGTGTTAGGTGACGATGAGTTCGATTTTAGGAAAGGTAAAGGCACCAAGGAGGCAATTCTGACGTTGCTGTTGACAACACATGTTCATTCGGTCTGTCGACATGAAAAAAGTGTTCGACAATATAAAATGGTCCAAGATATTCGAAATTCTGAGAAAAATAAGGGTAAGCTATAAGGAGAGACGGGTAACATACAATACGTAAGAGCCAAAAGAGAATAATAATAAGAGTGGACGACTAAGAACGAAATGCTCGGATTAAAAAGAGTATAAGACAGGAATGTAGTCTTTCGCCCGTACTGTTCAATCTATGCATCGAAGATGCAATAAAGAAAATAGAAGAAAGGTTCAAGAATGGAATTAATATTCATGGTGAAAGGATGTCAGTGACAAGAGTCACTGATGACATTGCCATCGTCAGTGAAAATGAAGAAGAATTACAGGATATGTTGAATGGAATGAACAGGTTAATGAGTACAGAATATGGATTGAGAGTAAATCGAAGAAAGACGAAAGCAATGAGAAGTAGCAGAAATGAGAACTTAACGTCAGGTTTAGTGATCACGAAGTAGATGAGGTTAAGGAATTCTGCTACCTAGGCAGCAATAGAAACTCACAACGGACGGAGCAAAGAGGACATAAAAAGCAGACTAGCACTGGCAAAAGGGCATTCCTGGACAAGAGAAGTCTACTAATATCAAACATAGGCCTTATTTTGAGGAAGAAATTTCTGAGAATTCACGTTTGGAGCACAGAATCGTATGGTAGTGAAATATGGACTGTGTGTAAACGGAAACAGAATAGAATCGAAGCATTTGAGATGTGGTGCTATAGAAGAATGTTGAAAATAAGGTGGACCGCTAAGGTACGGATTGAGGAGGATCTGCACAGAATCGGAGAGGAAAGGAATATATGGAAAACACTGACAAGAAGAAGGGAGAGGATTGTAGGACATCTACTAAGGCATCAGGGATTAACTTCCATAGTACTAGAGGGAGCTGTAGAGGGTAGAAACTGTAGAAGAAAACAGCAAATAATCGATACGTAGGTTGCCAATACTACACTTGATATGAGGAGGTTGGCACAGGAGAGTAAGACTGATGACTCAAAGGAAAAAAAATGTGATGGAAGGATTAGAGTGTGGCGCAGACCCCACGAAACCATGGACCCAAGTTGTCAACAAGGCACTGTTAAAGCTGGTGGTGGCTCCATAATGGTGTGAGATGTGCTTACATGGAGTGGACTGTGTCCTTTGGTCCAGCTGAACCGATTACTGAGTGGGAATGGTTATGTTTGGCTACTTGGAGACCAAGTACAGACATTCTTGGACTTCATGTTCCCAAACAACTATGGAATTTATATGGATGACAATGCGGCATATCAACTGGCCACAGTTGTTCGCCTCCCATCGAACATTTGTGGGACACAATAGAGAGATCAGTTCGTGGACAAAATCCTGCACCGGCAACACATTCGCAGCATGGCTCAGTATTTCTGTAGGGGACTTCCACGATATTACAATGCATCCTTTGACATTTATCACCCCAGTGTATATGGTTCTTGTGGTGGGAAAATGAGATTATGTGGCACCAGATAAATTCCACCAACCCTTGCGTAAGGAACTGGATAAGACGAATCACCATGCTGTAGAGTACACTGTAAGGTATGCCCTATGCATTCAATAGCCAAAGAAAGATCTGGATGATAGATTTTTGCTCTTGGTGACAAACTTTGCTGATAATATGTTAAATGCGGGACATAACACTGAAAGAATTCGATTACAGCATGATCCATTGCATCTTCCTTGCCCATGGCCTACACCGTCTAGCAGAGGAAGGCACAAATAGTTTTCCTGATGCTAGCTAGCAGTACGATTTCCTCGCTCACCCGGCAAGCCGCGCGATCTAACGCGCCGCTTTCCGAGAGGGAAGGCGTGCTTGTTCCCAGCACGAATCCTCCCGGCGGATTTGTGTCGAGGTCCGGTGTGCCGGCCAGCCTATGGATGGTTTTTAAGGCGGTTTTCCATCTGCCTCGGCGAATGCGGGCTGGTTTCCTTTATTCCGCCTCAGTTACATGATGTCGGCGATTGCTGCGCAAATACTATCTCCACGTACGCGTACACCATAATTATTCTACAACGCAATCATTTGGGGTTATACTCGTCTGTTATGAGACGCTCCAATGGGGGAGGGGGGGGGGGGGGAGGGCAGGGGGGCCACTGCGGGCTGAACCGCACAATCACCCTGGGTTCGGTGTGGGGCGGCGGTGGGGTGGGTGGACTGCTGTGGTTCAAATGGTTCAAATGGCTCTGAACACTATGGGACTTACCTTCTAAGGTCATCAGTCCCCTAGAACTTCGAACTACTTAAAACTAACTAACCTAAGGACATCACACACATCCATGCCAGAGGCAGGATTCGAACCTGCGACCGTAGCGTAGCTGTGGTCTGTTGTGGGGTTGTGAACCACTGAGGGCTAAAGCAGTACAAAACTTCACCGTCGTTTCTAGGTCCCCGGTTCAACACAGCCAATACACACACTACATTTCCTCTTTTATGGAAGTATATCTCAAAGTTCTTACATTCAGTCCTTTACGGAAATAGCTCCAAACATCCTCCTGGCACATACGACTCTAGTGGATTGTTTTTACCGAAAGAGCCAAGGAGGATCTTTTGACTAAAATGAATTTTGCGTCCTTGGCATTTTAAAGAGTTCTCTTCCAACATACACTTGTTGTAATTCAACGTCCTGAGCCCACGTTTCTACCACTGAAAGATGTAGACGTGATCTTCAAGGTGCAGATGTATGTGGAGGGAATACCTGGTTTAACAGGTAGAGCATGCGTCATTACATTAATGAATGTTTCTCCGAGGAATCTCCGATATGAAGATGTGACGAAAGTGTTCGCCATTATTCTGCGAGAGAAGTTCGAAGATAGATTGTGTTAGGGACAACGAGCAACTGCATCGATGACATGTTCATCATTGACCTCCTATGCTGCAGTGATGTGTCTCTCAGACAGCAAAAATGTACTGAGAGACAACAGAAAAAAATTCACTGCATGGAATTTAGAAATGTAGTTAACTGTGTGTTGCACAACCAAAACGTAATATAAAATTTCTTGTTAGTTGTATCGTTAGGCCGCGGATTGTGGTCATACAAAGGTACACAAATCAAGCGTGCGTTTTTTCTATGAGTAACAAATGAAAATAATTTTTCAGTAAAAGACTTTTCATTAAAAAATTGTAAAAAGAGAAAATAATTGCAGCACAGTTAAATTTCTCAACTGCTTGGCATCTTTTCCATTGTCGATATAAGGAATAATTAGACTTTATTTTCCACAAAGAAATAGAATAACTGCGTCAAAATTACAATAAAATATTCCGTGTTAATACTAGTTTTCATTATATTTTTTCATGAAAAAATCGAAAAAGTCTAAAAAAGTTTATTTAAAAATAGCAATGGCTATTCCAAGAAAATAAAGAGCTAAAATCAGTTTCATAAAAACTTAAAAATCCTGGTCCTACTTATTATGCTCTAGATAAACTCGGAAAGAGGAACTGGCTCCAGACTCCTGTAGCTAAGCTCTTAAGACCGTTTGAAATACGAGCGCTCCCGTGTAACACTCCCAGCAACGCGTTGCTGGCCATCTGCCAGCCAGCAAAGTACTCGAGGCTTTAAATGATTCCAGACAAGCGTAAAGATTGTCGTCCTTTCTACGCCCAGCCACTGAATAAAACAATAAAACAAAAAGAACCGGAAGTGAACAAGTCACGCCACCTCTTGTGATGCAAATCGCGCCGAACAGGTACATGGCAAGACATAATTTACGCAGGATTTGTCTTCAGCTCACAGAAAACTGAAGCAGACAGGTATCCGGAAGTTACCTGCGATCCAGTAGAAACAATTCAGTTAATTTATTAGCGTAGGAAAAATTGCCCTCTTTTGTGCATCGAGTTTCAGTTGAAGCATTGTACGCGTCGCACATGAAAGACAGTGTTTTGTCAAGCAGCATTCGTCGTTTTTTATTGCTCCTTGATATTTTTACATATTGATCAGCAGACAGACAGAGAAGGCTGACGCTGCGTTCGTGATGCGTGACTTTTATTTTAAGAATTGCTGATAGTATATCTCGAGAAACCGAGACGGACTCTTCAATACAGAATCAACAGTCTGTTTTCCCCACTCCCTGAACAGAGAAGGTGCATCGTCCTAAACAGCACAGAATGACGATAGGAGCGCCATTTCAGTGCTCTGTCAGATGTACGATATCTACATCTACATAGATACTCCGCGATACAGGGTGGGCCAGGCTCAGTTAGACAGTTTTTGACTGTATAGTATTTTCATTGTTAAATGCTAGTAAGGATTGAAAAAAATGGGATAACGCACACGTGATAGTAATTGTTGTGACACAGTCATCGATTTTCAAGGTAGTGGTCTGATCGGCCATCCTCTACGTCAACACAGGCTTGCAAAGGCACAAAAACATTTTAAAACACCTTTCTGCTCATGTCCACCAGAAAACTGTTAAACTTCTGAACAATCACCTCATGCAGATGTTGTTCACTAATGACGGGATTAGTGTAAACCTAATCCTTACGGTAATTCCAAAGAAAAAAGTCCGCTTGGCGAAGTCGGGAGATCGAGCTATTCACTCCACAGGGCCTCGACGGCCAGTCCAGCTCTCACGAAAACTGCATGCAAGAAGGATGTTGGCGAAGGGTGGCACAGCACCATCTTGATGCCACCACAGTTCATCGATGTTCAGCCTATCCTTCAGTAACCCACGTTAGGTATCCCCCATGACGCGTCCTTCCGAGAATAACGGAACAATCAATCCTCCGTACGTCAGTCTGACCCACACCATCACTCCCATGGACTGGAAATCATATTAAATGGTGACAAGGGGTTCCCTCGCCGTCGAAACACTCAGTTCTGTCTGTTCACTGATCCTGATGTATGGAATTTGCTCTCATTAGTCCAGACAATATTCCGGATGACGTCAGAGTCCTCCACAAACTTGGTGAGCATCACCTCAGAAAACCGTATTCGCCTTTCGAAGTCATACTCGTTAAGTGCACGAATAAGCGGTGGATGGTCAGCTTCAGGTCACACAAAACTCTTTGCTGACTCGTCCTCGATATGTTCGGCAGGTCCAGCAGTCGATGGGTAGGCTTCGATTTCTCAGGAGAGGATGCCAGTTCCACTGCAACACGACCTTGCGTGTCTGGAGTTCAGTCAATTATCGGCTGGCTGGGATGTTTGCGATTTACAGTACTGGCACTTGCACCGAAGTGGTTTTCACCCGAGTGATTGTATCGCTGTGAACAGCAGGTGGTCCAAATGCCACTAAAATCATCTTTGGACTTCAGATAAGTTGTTTCTATCCTAGAAAAGGGGTACGCATTTTATGCGCTGGTCGATAGACAACCTTCTTTCCGTCATTATGGGCACTGAGGCGAGCAGTGCCCTCAGTGGTATTATCTATCAACAACCCTGGGTGTCGCCACACATCGACAACTCGAACTCTAGGTACTTTCCCATTTTCTCTATGAATGGTCATATTCTCCTTCTTTTACTTGTATGGCCTCAGTCATTATCTGGTCATCTTCTTCAATAGGTTATCTTTCCGAATTTCCCAGTATCTTTCCATTCATTCTGACATTTTTTGTCGTTCGTCACCTGTAGAATCCCTTTTTATAATTTGTCGTTTGTCTGTTTTTGTTTTAAATCTTATTTTTATGTTTCTCAGTTGCTTAAATTTTTCCGTTTTGTGTTGAAAATCGTCCAGGGTTGATTCAAGATCTTTCACATCCTCCCTGATTTCCTTTCTCCATTCAACTTGTTGCTTCGTGTTCCAAAGTCTTTCTGCAATTTTTCTTGGTAATCTGATTTCTGGTATCCTCATAATGAGACAAAAAATCATTTTTTCCGTCTAGTATCTGTAATGGGCTCCAGTTCACTGTACCCGACTTCATTTTGGCACTATCCGCCATTGTCCATCTTTTTGATACTTGTTATTTATGTATGTTCTTGCTATTCTTCTCTCAGCTTTCAGGTTTAGGTCGATTCTGTTTTCTGGGTGACTGAAAAGAATTGCACTTCCATATGTCTCTGGATGAACCACCGTCTTGCAATGTTTTAGTTTAGTTTTGATTGATAGACATTGTCATTTGATGCAGACCACGTTGATTTTTCATCTCTTATCATTTTGTTAGTTCTTTCTTGCCATGCAGGTTTCTCGTCCAAGTTGCATGTTATAATTTCTCCTAGATATTTAAATTGTTTCATTATTTTTATTTGCCTAATATATGTTTGATTACTTGTGGGTCTGCTACCATAGCTCAGTCTTTTCAAATTATATCTGGAATCCTATTTTTTGTGCTATATTTTGTAGGCTTGTTATTTGATTTTTGACTTCTTGAATGTTGTTAGCTAGTTACGCTAAGTCATCTGGAATCCCAAACAATTAAAGTTTGTTTGATCTTTATTGGTTCCAATTCTCAGGTTTTTTGGATTTTCTTTGTACCATTCCCTCATCACATACTCCAGAGCACAGGTGAAAAGTAATGGGGATAAATCATCTTTCTTTCTTAACTCTTATATTATTGTCAAATAGTTCCGAAATTCAAGGTAACCTTAGGACGGATGCAACGATATCTTTTGCTCGCATTTTTTCAAACTCATTCCATTAACTATGTTTCCGTTCGTTTGCTGTCCTGTATTACCCAGAGGTACCTATTGTACTCATCAACGACGACAATCTGAGCAAAATGTGTTTGTCTCATCTCTGGTCTGTCAGCTGTTCAGATGGTTCAAATGGCTCTGCGCACTATGAGACTTAACATCTGGGGTCATCAACCCCCTACACTTAGAACTACTTGAACCGAACCAACCTAATGACATCACACACATCCATGCCCGAGGCAGGATCTGTCAGCTGTCTGTCTACTCGTTCACGCTCTAGCATATCTTCTGCCACTAGATCTTACTCCAGCTCCAGTTTACTTAAAACTCCAGCTACCCTGCCTTCTGTCTTCAGACTCTTGCTTACGCGTATACTCAATTTATTTTAACATCTGTCTACAAGATGTAATTCCAAATTGACTTTTCCTCATTTGGCACTTTGCGCAGGTTCATATCAAAACTCAGCATTAAAGAATAGTAAATTTTTTTGCTAAAAATAATTCCCACTGAGTGAGTAACATTTATTCTCTCTTGCTGTAGTATTGTTACATCACCACCGGGTTTAACACATCCCATTCATTCCCTTGACTTCGTGCCGAAAACACTATCTGATCAATCGTATCCGGACTCCCCTACGTAATGAGTAATTGACCACTAGATGTCACTATGATCGAAGCAGCTTACATAAAACTAGGCGAGGAGTACTACATTCTCAGTAGAAAAGTAGAAACAGCTGTAGTGGATGTTGATTAACTAACAAATCCATCAGAGACATTTTAACGCTTCTAAGCTGCCCCTGTAGAGTGTTGGTGATGTGAGCGTGAAGTGAAAACTCGAAGGAAGAATCGCAGCGAAACCAAGACCAGCTAGACCTCATGCACTGATGAACAAGGATCTTCGTGCACTGAGGCGGGTGAAATCAGCGGGAGGAATCACTCGTGAGTTCAAAAAATGGTTCAAATGACTCTGAGCACTATAGGACTTAACATCTATGGTCATCAGTCCCCCTGGAACTTAGAACCTCTTAAACCTAACTAACCCAAGGACATCACACAACACCCAGTCAGCAAGAGGCAGAGAAAATCCCTGACCCCGCCGGGAATCGAACCCGGGAACCCGGACGAGAGAAGCGAGAACGCTACCGCACGACCACGAGCTGCGGACTCACTTGTGAGTTCCAAAGTGCTACCAGCAGTATAGCTGGCACAATGACTCTGTGTAGGGATTTAAAAATAACGATGTTCAGTGGTTGAGCAGCTCCTCGTAAGCCACGCTATTCTGTAATCAATGCTAAGCGACGCTTGAGGTGGTGTAAAGACTGGACAGTACACGACTGGTGACAGGTGATTTGGAATGGCGAATCACGCTATATCCTGTGTCAATCGGGTGGAAGGGTTTGTGTTTGCGAACGCCTGCAGCACGTTACCTGCCGTCACGTGTAGTGCCAATAGTATAGAGGACATGACGTTACGTCGTCGGGTTCGTTTTGTGGTTAGTGTGCGCTCCCCTAATTGCACTTAAGAAACCGGTAAATGTCGAGGGATATATACACATTTTACAGCAATATGTATTGCGCACAGTAGAGGAAGAATTCGGAGACGATGGCTGTGTATCAGAATGAGAAGGTACTCTGTCATGAAACAGCACCATTGAGGCAATGATGTGTAGACAAGTGCATTCTTGAAGTGGACTAGCCTGCCCTGAATCCCGAGCGTAACCCAGTGGAACACCTTTGGGATGAATTACAGCGTCGGCTTCGCTCTAGATCCCAGTATCCAAGATCTCTACCTTCTGAGGTTTCCGTTCTTGAGGGAGAATAGACGCTCAAGCATTTCGTTGAAAGTTTTCCTAGCACAGCTTAGGCCTTCGTAAAGCGAAGGGTGGACACACCCAGTATTTTTGTCCACTAACGGGTGACAGATATTTTTGATCAGATAATGTACGTTAAAGTTCCAACGAAGTGACGGAACGCCTATCGCGCAGGAGAGTTGCACACTTAAACGCACAGCGACAGATTTTTGAGGGTGCGAAAACGAGCTGATGTGTTGTGAGGATGTGTAACGGTCAGTCGTGACACATTATGTGGCAGACAGGTGAAAGGCAGAGTTATTTTTACACTGTTCAGCAGTGGAAGTCGTGGTGGAGGAATGAACTTTTCATACCATCACAACGGGAGTAGCCTGGTGTGGGTGAACCAAACCAGATGCTCATTGTCCCAGTTTCCAGAAGCCAATATGAACATTTTTCCAGATCTTTGGAAAGCGTAGGGCTGTAATTGCCTTTTTCACCTCTGAAGCTTTGACCAATACTCCCATATTGTCCATTCATATAGAATCAATAACGCTAACAATTACTGACACCACTGACCACTGCAAAATGTTCTAAAATATTCTTTTGTTCAGGAGCTGAACTTCTGGTGCAAGCCCAGTAAATAGTAGGTTTGTTGTGTAATCTCACTAAAACGGTGGTTCAAATGGCTCTGAGCACTATGGGACTCAACTGCTGTGGTCATCAGTCCCCTAGAACTTAGAACTACTTAAACCTAACTAACCTAAGGACATCACACACATCCATGCCCGAGGCAGGATTCGAACCTGCGACCGTAGCAGTCGCACGGTTCCGTACTGAGCGCCTAGAACCCCGAGTCACAAAAACGGTAACATAATTAATCATAAAGTATGTTGAAATGGAGGTCACAATGTCATAATAAAAGCCTTGTTACTAATTCTGTCTGATAACGTCCCCGAGGATGACTACAGAGTAGTCCCTTAAAAGCCTATATATTCTTAGTAATCCTTCCGTACTTTGTTCCAATTGTGTCATACCTTCCTTAAGAAACAACATTCATACGTTTTCTATTTCATTTTAACTAAAGTGTGTTGTTTCCTCAGCTTCACGTAACAAGATATGGTAAAGAATATCCACTGTCCAGTCACATTAACCTGGCACCGCCTGTGTTCGACGTCAACGTATAATAACCAATTACAGATGGCAGGTGGTATCGATAACAGTGAAGGGAGTACAAAACGTGTCAGGGAGAACCAACACTGTGCAGTCGTTCTCATAGTGCGGAAACAGAGTGACTTTTCTGACGTGTAAAAGGGCACGACTATTGGCTTTCAGGCCAAGGGTGGAAGCATTTCCGAAATGGTCAAGCCTATAAACTGCTCACGTATCACCGTGGTTAAAGAATATTGTGATTGGCAAAATGGCGCTATCCAAAACTGGCGCCGAGACAGTTGTGATTCTCCACGGGCCATAGATGACAGAAGTGAACACGGCGGCGGAGATGTTTACGGAGTAATAGACTGTTGAGCAACTGACTGTCTAGATAAACCAAGGGGCTATCAACGGTGTCTCCTCAACAACGTCACTACGTATGGACCACTGCAGTAAGCCCATGCATCAATGCTGACCGCTGTTCATCGGAGAGGAAGATTGGAGTTTGCACACCAGTACTGTAACCCGACGTCCACTGAGTGGAGAGAGGTGGCCTTTTCAGAAAAATTGCGTTCCATGCTCCATTGGATAGATAGCTGTAGGCGTGTACGGCGTGAAGCGCCTGAAAGCAAACTCCTGCAACCAGGAAGGAGCGTTGTGGTCTGGGAAATGTTTTCGTTTCTGGGTGAGCCGGCCGGTGTGGCCGTGCGGTTCTAGACGCTTCAGTCTGGAACCGCGTGACCGCTACGGTCACAGGTTCGAATCCTGCCTCGGACATGGATGTGTGTGATGTCCTTAGGTTAGTTAGGTTTAAGTAGTTCTAAGTTCTAGGGGACTGATGACCACAGATGTTAAGTCCCATAGTGCTCAGAGCCATTTGAACCATTTTTCGTTTCTGGGTGATCTCGTCTTTCTGGAAGGCACTATGGATCTCACAAGTATGCATCCATCGTTGGGGGTAGCACTTACCAGCAGGACAATGCAACGTGTTACATAGCTCGCAGTGTAGGTGCGTGGTGCAAATAGCACCCTGATGAGTTTACCATACTCCCCAGCCCACCAAACTCTCCAGATGAAAACCCAATCGAGAATCTGTGAACCACCTGGATGGGACTGTTCGCGCCCTGGATCCTCAACCGAGAAACCTAGCAAAGCTGGCCACTGCTCCGGAGTTGGCATCAAACCCACGTCCCTTTTGGTACCTTCCAGATCCTTACAGCTCTCTTCCTGTACGTTTCGCACCAACCGCGCTGCAACAGGTGATTATTTAGATTTTTGACACCAGCAGTCCACTTCCCGACTGGCTGCTGGCTGACGTTTACTCGCCAGTCATACTCCCAACGGTGATATCGTTCGTTTGTAGATGAACCAGCTATTCTGCGTTAGTTCTTAACCCGTGAATGCATAGATGACGTCTTTTGAAGTCGCAGCCTTCCATTTTATCAATAGTCTTGAAAACTGATTCTTTCAGTTTACGTTCTGTGCTAGCCCTGGAAATACAAATGTCTTTCTTTAGGGAAAACATTATTTGGTGTAGAAGGCTAACTATTTATTTTGCCTCATTAATACTTCGTAATCTAAATTGTCTAACGAGTGGAGAGGCAGTTTTCGACGCTTTAGAAAACAAGCCATCTTCCGAATAGTTTATTTTTCTTGTTGATGAATAGTAATTTATTATTTACCTTTGGTGCGAATGGCACTTGGTTCACAATGCTGCCGCCTACATACCTCACTCACAGTGACATTCAACCTTTTGAAGGTCTTAAAGTGATAATGTCCCAATGAGATGCTTTTCTAGAAGGTACCGACAGAGCTGTGGAGCCATGTTGACGCCAGTGCCGTGGCCAACTGCGCAAGGTTCCTTGGTTGAGAATTCGCGACGCGAACAGCATGACGTGGTCTCACAGATTCCCAACTGACTTTAAATCGGGGGAGTTTGGTCAACAGGGGAGTAAAGTAAATTCATTTTGGTGTTCTTCGAACAAAGCAGATACACTGTGAGCTGTGTGGTTCAAATGGCTGTAAGCACTATGGGGCTTAACATCTGAGGTCATCGGTCCCCTAGACTTAGAACTACGTAAACCTAACTAACCTAATGATATCACACACTTCCATGCCCGAGGCAGGATTCGAACCTGCGACGGTAGCGGTCGCGCGGTTCCGGACTGAAGTGCCTAGAACCGCTCGGCCACATCGGCCGTCGCGAGCTGTGTGACTCGTTGCATTGTCCTGATGGTAGATGCCATCGTGCCGTGGAAAGGCAAACAGCATGTAGGGGTGGACATGGTACCCAAGGATAGATGCATACTTGTGTTCATCCATTGTGCCTTCCATAATGACGATACTAATGATTCCTCTTGCCTTTCAGACGTCCCACACTGTACACACCAATGGCCATCTGTTTAGTGGAGCATGAATCGTGATTCATTTGAAAAGGCCACGTGTCACCACTCATAGGACGATCATTTGCGGTACTGACTTTCAAATTCCAGCCATTGTGCTCGATGAACAGCAGTCAGCGTGGGTGCACGAACCAGGCGCCTGCTGCAGAGGCCCATAAGCAGCAACTTTCGCTGAACGGCCGTTGAGGAGACACTGTTGGTAGCCCCCTGGTTCATCTGGGCAGTCAGTTGGTCAACAGTTGCACGTCTGTTCGACCGTACACATCTCTGCACCTGTCATTTACCCCAGTCAGCAATGGCCCATGGTGCACCACAGTTGCTTCGGCGCTGGTTTTAGATAATGTCATTTTACCATCCACAGCACACTTTAGCCACAGCGACACACTATCAGTTTGCAAACTTAGTTGCTTCGGAAATGGTTCCACCCCTGGCCCGAAAACCAATGTTCATGCCCTTTTGGACGTCAGATAAATCGCTCTCCTTCCGCATTTCGAAAACGACTGCACTGTTTTGCGCGACTCCCGACACGCTTTATATACCCTCCACTTCTAGTGCTGCCATCCACCTGGACCGTGTATATTCTAACAGATGTCTATTCCGTATCTTGCTAACTGAAGCCAAAGATACAACAAACTGAAGCTGAAGTGAAAGAAGTAAAGAATGAGATATTCACTCTGCAGCGGAATGTGCGCTGATATGAAACTTCCTGGCACACTCGCCTTTTACAGCCCAGTAAGTCGGCCATAGCCGAACATTGTATTTCCACAGGACATACTATGGATTATTCGGCCACGAAAATCTTGGCCCCATCGAGATCCTTCTGGGATTCAGTTGTGAAGGAATCCGCGGAAATACGTTTAGCGTAAAATCTCATTAATCGTGATGGTGGCTTTTTATTAAATAAGGCCTGGGACCCGTTGATTTCTTTAATTTCAACCAAAAGAAAACTTTTTATGGCTTCTGACATGTCGAGCGACAAGTAATTTTAATTTTAATATTGAAATTCTGCATTTTATTGTTTTGGGCACGTCTGCGTGTATGTTTTACTTTTTTACGCATTCGTTTGCTCTCCATAGATGCAGTAACATTGTAGAGGGCCTTGGAATCGACAGGTGGCGCGCATGCTTCGGTAACTTGCGCATGCGCGCCTGCGGCACTTTTACGTATAAATAGAGCGACTTGAACTAGCAATCTCCAGGGATGCCTACCGGGATTCCATTCACACCCAGGTTGACGGCCACGACCTTAGCCTCCAGTCTCCTGATGACATCGCTCGCGCTGCTGCCTTCCTGCACCAGACATTGTCTGACGCCGTCGCCACCCATATCCCCACCAAAGCCATCCACCCTCACCGCCCCGCCCTGCCTCCACAGGCCGTCCTTCTCCTTCGAGAGTCCCGCCGCCTCTACCGCTCTTTTCTCCACACTCGTGACCGGGATACACTTACCCGCCACCGGCAATTACAGCGACACATCCGCAACCTGCTTGTTGCGAAGAAACGCTGAGCCTGGCGCCAGACATGTACACAACTCAACACCACGCTCCCCATCAACTCTTCCAAGTATTGGTCTGCTTTCCACCGCCTTACTGGGAACCGCCCCACCCCCCAGTACCCTCTCCTCCTTAATGACCGTCCCTTTCCTGACAACCTCAGTAAGGCCAACCACTTTGCCTCCCACCTCTCTGATGTTTTTTCCATCCCAGATGATCCCCACTTTGATTATTCCCTCTTCCCTAATGTCATGGACCGTACAAATACCTCTGTTCCTCCCCTTGCTCCTAGCTTCCAGTACTTGGGCCACACCCCACCTTCTGCACTTAACACTCCCATCACTACACAGGACATCAGCCTCACACTCCGAAATAAACGCAACACTGCTCCCGGCCACGACTGCGTTGCCTACCGCCACCTCAAACACTGCCCTCCCTCCTTCCTTTCCCTCCTTGCCACCCTCTACAATGTCATCCTTGCCACTGGCTTCTATCCCGACCTGTGGAAAACCTCCCGTATCCTGATGTTCTCCAAACCCAATAAGCCTCCATCTGATGCCTCTTCCTATCGTCCTATCTGTCTCACATCGGTGTTCAGCAAGCTCTTGGAATCCATCCTTTCCCGGCGCATCCATCTCCACCTCCACCAAAACCACCTCCTCCCAAACACCCAATGTGGCTTTCGACCTTCCTTCTCTGCTGATGACCAACTCCTCCGCCTCACTCATCTCCTCTCCCTCCAGCTTAACTCCCGTCGCTCCGCCATTTTTGTCTCACTTGACCTCGAAAAGGCCTATGACCGGTCTCCTGTTTAAACTCCAAACCTACGCCCTTCCTATCAACTACATCCGTCTGGTGGCCTCCTTCCTCTCCCACCACCCCTCCTATGTTACCATCCATCATGCCAATTCCCACACCTTCTACCCCTCTGCAGGTGTGCCCCAGGGCTCTGTCCTCTCCCCTCTCCTCTACCTCCTGTACACGGCAGATATGCCCCAACCCCCCCCCCCCCCTCCAGTACACCTCTTGCAATATGCTGATGACACCGCATTCCTCGCCCTCGCTCCTACCCTCCAACGGTCCCAACGCCTTCTCCAGAATCACCTTGACCTTTTTGCTGCATGGTGTAACCAATGGCTCCTGAAACTCAATCCTTCCAAGACCCAGGCAATCATCGTAGGTCGTACCACTCGCTCCTTCCGGCTCCTGGATTTCTCCCTTACTGTCTGCGCACATCCTGTCCGTCTCACCCCCACCCTCACCTACCTTGGCCTCACCATTGACCGTCACCTCACCTGGATACCTCATCTCTGCTCCATCCAATCCAAAGCCCACAACCGCCTCCGACTCCTCAAACTCCTCTCTGGCCGGACATGGGGGTTGCACCCCTCTACCATCCTCCACACCTACAAATCTTTCATCCGTCCCATCCTCTGTTATGCCAGTCCTGCCTGGATATCTGCCCCCCCCAAATTCTATCAGTCCCTCCAGATCCTTGAACGTCATGCACTCCGCCTCGCCTTCCGTATCCGCCTCCCGTCCCCCACGCGGATCCTCTATGATCTCATTCTTTTCCCCCATCTGCTCCTATTCCTCGAACATATCCACATCCTCTACACCTCCCGCCGTCTTGAACCCCCTCACCCCCTGGTTGCTCCTCTCCTCTCCCATCCCCGCCCCCTGCCACGTCTTCACCGTTGTGTCCCCCCTACCCTCCATCTCTACACCCTCCATCTCCTTTCCCAAGGTGGCTTCCGTCAACTCCCCCTCCCGGATGATGCCCTCTCTCCCTCCATTTATCCTTCCTATCAACTCTGATCCTCAATCCCCCTCCTTTCCTCTGTCCTTTCCCTGGGCTCCCTCTTCCCCCCCCCCTTCCGTCCTGTTTTTCTCCCCACTAATCCTCTCCCTACCTCCCTTCTCCCCCCCAGTCCTTTTGTATTCCCCTCCTCTGCCTACCCCACTCCGTGTCGCGTCTGCCCCCCACCCCTCTTATGGGTCCTCATCCTCCTTCAGCTCCTTTCCCGGTTCCCCCCCCCTTCGCTTTTACTCTCCTTTCCCCCCTTTTTTGTTTTCCCATCTTCTGTCCAGTTTCCCCCCACCTGCTCTCGACTGTGGTGTCACATTTGCCAACTTTTTAGTGCAGTGTTCCTGTGACTATTCAGTGTTGTTTGTCTTTCTCGTGTTGCGAACAGAAACCATGCTGTCGCTAGGTGTGAATTTTATGTCCTTTGCGAACAGAATCCAGACTGTCGCCGTGTTTTTTTTAATTGTCTATTGTTTTCCCTGTCTGCTTCGTATGTATTTTTATTAGCGCCATCATCCCTGTGTTGTTGTTTTAAGTTCCACGATTTCTTTTCGCCTTGTTACTCTCTAAGTCTCCGATTTTATCGCCTGTTTTTTATTATTTGTTCTCTTGATCTTTGTCACAAAATCTGTCGGCTGAAGAGCGGCATACTAAGCTGCTGCCAGCCCGCCCCCTTCGGGGGGAATTGAAATTCAATAAAGAAAAAAAAATAGCAATCTCCAGTGTCAAACACTCGCCTGAAGATGGCTGTAAGGTTGTCAGCCGAAATATCGTGGAAATAAGTCGATGAGATCCGGCTGCAATCCCGAAATCTTGTGGAATAAAACTTCCTGGCAGATTAAAACTGTGTGCCGGACCGAGACTCGAACTCGGAACCTTTGCCTTTAGCGGGCAAGTGCTCTACCAACTGAGCTCATTCTGGAAACATCCCCCAGGCTGTGGCTAAGCTATGTCTCCGCAATATCCTTTCTTTCAGGAGTGCTAGTTCTGCAAGATTCGCAGGAGAGCTTCTGTAAAGCTTGGAAGGTAGGAGACGTGGTACTGGCAGAAGTAAAGGTGTGAGGGCGGGGCGTGAGTCGTGGTTGGGTAGCTCAGTTGATAGAGCACTTGCCCGCGAAAGGCAAAGGTCCCGAGTTCGAGTCTCGGTCCGGCACGCAGTTTTAATCGGCCAGGAAGTTTGAAAGAATTAAAGTACGTCTGTTGTTTCTTAAACACGGTTCAACACGAAAATCAACAAAACACAGAACGATTTTAGGAATATTTGGGCTTTTATGTAGCTACTCTGCGGTCGTATTCTCTGACGTTACCACACAGAATGAATGAGAAATCTTTTATTATGGTAATGCAACCTTCATTTTAGTGTAGGAAATACTCTATCATAAATCATTTTATAATTGTTTTGAGATTAAACAACAAACTTTCAGTTTTACTGTGCTTGCACCAGATGCCTGCCTACCTCACTTATGGCTTCAACATCTAAACACCAGGAAAACGAGTGCAAGGCTCGTTATGCATAAATTTAAACAACTTAATCAAAATCTCCGAAGCGTGGGCATCCGTATTGCAACGGAAACACCGTCACAGTGCGACAGTAAATCAGATTTGCAAATGACTAACTATGTTTACTATTTACGGGTCGTCTAGTTAGCATTAGTTGTAGGACAACCGGGTTTGTAATTGCAAAGCAAGAATGCACTGAACAAAATCAGTTAACGTGAAGAAATTTCTGCATGAACCAAAAAAAAAAAAAAGACTGCGAAGCACTGCTTATCAAGACAATAATCAGTTCTCTGAACACTAACGGCATACAGTGTCTCAGTAGAAGCTTATTCGTATGTTAATGAACCCCTAATACATTGGAGGATACGTCAGACCTAACTAAAAGTCTGCTTGGGGAGCGTAGCAAACATTCGTAATCTGCCCAGCTCGCAAATGTGAAATAATCGATCGAGTGCAATACACGCGAAATAAGACAAGTAATCAAGCAACCCTAGTTGCGCAGCAAATCCTGCAAATTATGAGCTGCTTAGATAACGGACAGCGCTAACTGTGAAATTCAAAACATACGTAGAAGGCAGCGAACGTGCACCCCAATGCACAAGTCAGAACCGAATGCAAAATGGCTGAGATGGCAGCCAGGAATAACTGCCACAGAGAGAGGCCAAGTCCAGGCGTCCTCTCAACGTGAAGTCCCGAAACGGAATCGTGGTGTCCTCCTAAGACGCTAACTCGCGAAAAATTCAATCTCGAGGATCTCCAGGCACTGGCACAGTGACCAGCAAGAACTTCGCTTTCTTCTCCAGAATGCAGAGCAACCATGTGTAACGTCCCCCTTCCCTTCTATCGACAATGTTCGAAATATATGACCGTGTAAGCATGTGTCTAAACAATTGGAATAAAATTTTGAAAAGGCTATCGTTCCGAAGATTCAATATAAAGTCGATAAATGAGGGGGAGGTTAACAACAAGATGCCTTCTAGGACAACTTATTCCGCCTACTTGATTACTGTAAAATTTAGTATGGTTGTTCGAAAGGTTTGTGCTATCATTCACGTACTGTGCCAACGAGAAGGGGTACCACGTGGATCGGAACAGAATAATAAGAGTTACTGAAATAATTGTAGCTAAAAGAAATACGGTCGCCAGCCCAAGTGGGCAAAACCTCTGTTCGGTAGGTGAATTAATGAGCCGGATAGTCAATGTCAATAATTCCTCGAACACGCGCGGCAACACAAGGCTGCAAGCACGTTAGCAAAAACTATTGAAACATTTACATAATAAAGCGAGAAAGAAAATAGTTTGCACTCGAAATATCATTAACTAACAGAGCTGAAATTTTGAAAACATACAAGATAACACTTAGATTAATGGTTACTTACTGTTGTAAGTGACAATGGCGCTACCTCACAATAACGTCTACTATTTTCAGATGAATTTTGGAAAATGGCAAAAAATAACTAAAAGAAACTCTAATTTGATTAGTTGATTCACTATTTGTAACAATTAGATCGCCTCAGGTTAAAGTTCAAATTTAAGGTTACTGAGACTGCAATTACTGAATGCTTTAAGTTCAGATCTTTAATCTAACTGAATCATTTAGTTCATAGGAGAAATTAACTGGCACTGCAATTTTCATTTTTCATAAACAGTACTCGGATTATTGTAACAATAGGACGGGACAGGAACCTACTTGGTGAATGATTTTAGGAGAATCACGGGTAAACAGTTTTGATTAAACTGTGGTAATTATTCACTCGCAAAACATGACGAAGCTGAGTAACGCCTCTAAAAAACTAGTTGACAATAGGCCGTGATGCAGCAATCTTACTTCAGTCCATTCTCGCTGTGACGAAGTTGCTGACGCCGATACTGCTGCTGGCTCCTTTCCGTGATAATTAGCGAGCACGGGGGTGATTGGCAATGATATTGGCGTGGCGGGTTCTTGATGTTGCTGCAGCCAATATTTCCACCGCCCACGCTCATCACTTGCCACGTGCCGCTAAACAATCACTCCTCCAGTACAGTGCACGCTATCCATGCGTCCGCACTTCACCAAGTCTCACACCAGAGTCCTCTGTGTAGCGCGCGCTCTGACGTTACATCCTCCCGCGTCCAGAGACGCCGCGACTCACAACGATACTTATTCGTCGACAAAAAAACCTAACGTTTCCCTAACATTCCCTCAGCGATATTTACATAATATACATAATTGATTATACAGTAAAATAAACAAATTAATTCATACACCGTGTACATATAAATTTACATAAAGATAAAAGCAAGTATATATACAATAATAAATGGTCAAAGAGCACATCGGTATGAAAGTGTTACACATGCAAAATGTACCATTCTTGGCTCACTGAATGCATTTTAGTAAGCAGTAGATTGGTATAGACTCCTAGCCACGTTCCACACTCTGGTCGAGTCCTTCGCGCCAAAGCACGGTGTCAGACGAGATTCAAATGCCCGGATAACTTAATTTTAAAGGAAAGCAACGTATTTTGCCACAGCAGACTACCGGCGCCATATCTTTCTCTACTGCATACTGTGTACCCGGAGGTGAATTCATGGCAATTCTCTGGGGTATTGTCGGCTACTACTTTCAAAGGAGCAAGCCGCATACCTAGCCGAAATGGACTGATACAGGCTTACTACAGACTCCTCTGCGAAAAGCAGCACCCATATGACCGGCCTCCTTCCGCCAGAGCGTTTGTGGCAGATCTGTAGTCACGCCGGAACCGCTACGTGGCCATTCAGTCCGCTCACTTTCCACCAAGGCAAACTGAAACCCTCCTCCATACCTCGCCAGCCTTGTGTTTTCCTCAAATATAATCAAAAACTGAGCAAATAAAAAGGTAAACATCACACAGCGACTCGTGACGGCTACGGCACAATGTTCAACAATGGATTTCTTCTGCTACTTTGCTACAGTGTTGTGAGGTGCCGAAGGTCGGTTGCAAGAGCAAGTATACCATCTGACCGAAGACTTTCGAGTTTTTACTTTCCCCTTCGGTTGAAAACGCCTTCTGTAGCAGATTAATAGTATTATACGGGTTGTTAGTCGTTGTGTATGAAGAAAACCACACTCTGTACATCTAGGTTGAACAGCCGTGTCAAAAATCCATGTTCTACCATTTCTCGTCGGCGACATTGCTCAGACATATAGTGTCGTAAGACCACTAGGAGTAGGCATTACTTACATATTAGTTACTCTGTTATTATTTTGGTATGAATGATACTCTTTATCTTATCCTGAGAAATTTGTAATTGACTTTGGTGACAAATATAGCAGAGATATTGATGCTGTTAACGAAATAGCTGCTTTCAAGTTCCAGGCTCAAGAGCTGAAGAAGAACATTGTCACAACTTCTCATTCGGATGTCTTAAGGACATTTTTAAGTGTAGTTTAAGAGGTGCTTATCCAAAAATCGAAGTCGCTTTGAGGATATTTATGTTAAAGGCCAGCGACTGCAGCATCTTATGACTGCAATTTCAACAAATTAAATATGATACAAAAATACGTAATATTGAGTACGGGTAAACTGTACTCCTACATTTAGCTAGCTTGCCGATAGACGCTGATAAATTTGACTTCAGTGACGTAATCAATGAATTTTCTATGCATAAATCAAGGGTATACAATCTAAAGTTATAGTAAAAGCATAATTCCTCGAACGGGATCATTTCTCATTGCAGATCATACTGAAACGAGTGTACAGTAAGTGCCATAAACAAAAGGATACAAATTTTCTTTTACTTTCAGTTTTTAGAAATTTTGTAGAACTTATAATTTATTTACTACAGCGATACATAAATTTGTTATGCCCAATACAGTTCATTTAAGAAATATTTTCAATAACGATTCATTTCTATTTTACTTACTTACAACTTAATACAATTTGCTAAATCTGGATAGCAAAATTTTGCTAAAAGGTAATTTTATGTGATGGCTGGGGAGGGGGGGGGGGGAGGTGCAGCTTTGAAAGCTCCGCCAGGGGCGCTGGATGAGCTCAACACGGAGATGACGTGGAGCTAACAATTTATTGCTGAGATATGTAATGCCATAGCTACACGTAAAGTAATGTAGAAAGGCCTTCATACCACTGACCAGCTATCTTCAGTCGAGGTCAAACAACACTGAACTCAAAAGAACAGAATTCAATTAAACCTCGAAAAATAACATTGACGAAGTGTTGATGAGAATGCGTGCTCATAAAATCTGTGTTCAGACATCGACTGAGTACAAAGTACCCTCCATCAGTGCATGGAAAGCCGTGATCATTATTCACATAATATCGATACAGAATGGTACCAATTGTGAGACTCGCAACGTTGAACAGAGAAAAATTGTGTGTGGGGGCCCAAAAACATGCGAAAGGCGATATTTTCCTCAGCGAAAGTAACAACCTAACACTTGAGTAAGTTATAATGGCACCAACAGAATTTTAAAGCATATGCGATTAACACTTGGTGAATTAGTAAGACTCCTTCATTTTTAACATTTATCACATTGCTGCCTAAGTTTGCACCGTTATTCTGACACTTCATTCGAATGGACGACTGGACTTTTGGCAATACTTGCCAACCAATAACAGAAAGACGTACAGCTCTATTACAAACAAAGGAGTTTGTATTAAAAGAAATAATTCTGACTGCTCTGAAATGGAGTCGCTTATATAGACGACGAAGATGCATGAGCGAGTGGCACTGATTACTATCAGCCAATTAACACGAGTACTGGAGTGGAACGGACTCGTTTATACAACTAACAGGAAGAATACGTTTAGCTATTGAGCAACGGGGAACCAAAGAGGCGAACAACACAAAACTCATCGCTCATCACAAACTTGCGTAATTCTTTAAGAGCTCTCTGTTGAAACGCTCTTATTGTTATTACAAATTTAAAGCTAAATTCCCGCACAAACGAATACAGATTACACTGAAAATAGTTGCTCAGTAACCAGAAATACATTACTCGAAGTCCGCTGACGTTCACACAGGAAGCTTCAGCACTGTGTAAATTCTCTATCCTTGTTCTGCACAAATACTTCGTCAGTGCAAAATACGGACAGAGTTGTCTCAACAGCGAACATGGACCTAAACTTAAGTAAAAAGAGGCATGACGGAAATTGGTCAGACTGCACAATATAAACAGCACACTTGCTCGAACTCTTTATTTACTTCTTTATGTTTTATCTTTTCATTCCTTTCGCTAATGGATAAGGTGGGCCGTTTCGTATCTTGGCCGATTGCACAACTCGTGTCTGACAAGGTAGATTTCATCAAATTGGGATTTGGACTTTGTTCCCAATTGGGAATAGTGAGCTATGGATCGACACAGAACACAAAAAAAGCGTGTCATTGACTGTTGTCACATGTAACGAATGTGATGAGCTTAGTCTCTGATACATGTACAGATTATTTCCACCAATGCTGAGGGAATTCGAAAGTAGTATAGAACACTGGTGCCGCTTACGTCGGAAAGAATTGGAATATGCCGTGCAGCATGTTAGCGGGATGTAAATCACCGGATAAATAAAAATTATCACCTAAATGTTCAAAGAATACTGTATAATTTACATGCTATAATTAGACACGAATCAGCGAAGGCTACATATGTGAATAACAAAATAATCTTTTTCTGTAGTGGAATGTAGATTTAACAAAGTAAAATATTCACCTTCACATTACGTGGTGCTGACAGCTTTGTTATACTGCCTTTGTCGGTTATTAGCCATCATGTTTATTTTTACAGTACTGTTATTAGCTTGTTACATTATTTCTAGCGCGTTTACCATTGCTTTACGTTAGATATCTGATGATATTCTTCATGATTATTCTACGTAAAAAGGAAAAAATATATAGATCCTTGTCGCTTACACCCTCACATATTTGTAAACACCAGGCTCGGTGTCTTGCCTGGCTAATCCTGCCACTCCATCATGTGGTCCGAGTTGTTCCGAAAAGTATGCTTGTGGCACCCGATGTCTTCGTGCCTGTGGCATCACAGGTGCTAGGCTATCGCACAACTTCTTCTCCGCCTGTGATTGGAATTGTATTAAAGTGAAATCTTTTTTCCTTCCGTGTGAAACTTCTTGCCTTTCTGGTGGCGTTATTGACTCGGAAGTTGTTACGGATTTACAGCTTGTATGATCTCTTATCACTTCGCTCTTGTATAGTTCGTAGTTTTTCGAATTGATTCTTCGTTTTCGCTTCTGTTCTAACCATGCGAGTATCGCACCTCTTGAGAACCGCTTTCGTAACGCGTTTCTGCAATGCACTGTCTCCAACTATGTGTCGTGGTGTGCCCGCTGCTTGGCTTGTAATTGCACTAACCTGTTTAGTTATCTTCGCAATTTCGTCGTGAGTATCAGCACGTAACACTTTGTTGTCATCATGTAAAGTTTTGATTTCAGTCTGTGTGTTGTCATGCAATGTTTTCACGTCCACTTGGACCTTGTCAATGTCTGTTCTTAATTGTGTGTGACCTATTATTAAATTTTCGATCACATCTCGGGATTCTTTTGCTCTTCCTTAATGTGACGTAATGGTTCTTTGACTTCTGTGTTTCGTTTTTTTAATTTCACGCAGTTGTTTCGTTGTATCTGCATTCTGCTCACATGTCTCTTGTTTTATCTCTGTGTTTTGTATCGTTATGGTGCGCGTTAATTGATGGAGACTTTCCGACAAATTAACGGGTCTTACTACCTCTTCTTCCAACGCACTTCGTTCTGCGTTTATATTCTCGTGTCTGTCTGCAACTGACTGCAGTGACCCACACGGCGACACATTTCGACTTGTGTTATCTGTACTTGGCTGTGAGGGAAGTCTTATTACATGTACTATGAGTTCTACGTATTCAAGACGTTCCCCATCTTCTTGCACCTCTAAAATATATTGGTCGCTGCTTACCGCGCCTTGTTGCTCGGTATTTACGTCCTTCTGCACCCTCTGATCTACTCCTCGCGGCATTGTGCCGTCTGTTGTTCTGTCCTGAGGTTCCCCTACGTTATCTTGCTGGGTGTCAATCTCAGTTCGGTCAAGGTCTCGATCTGCCATTGATAATCGCCGGCCGAAGTGGCCGTGCGGTTAAAGGCGCTGCAGTCTGGAACCGCAAGACCGCTACGGTCGCAGGTTCGAATCCTGCCTCGGGCATGGATGTTTGTGATGTCCTTAGGTTAGTTAGGTTTAACTAGTTCTAAGTTCTATGGGGACTAATGACCTCAGCAGTTGAGTCCCATAGTGCTCAGAGCCATTTGAACCAAGCCATTGATAATCTCTCTGATTTACGTCTTTGCAATTTTAACTGACACCCCCTACTTCACGCAATCAAGCGATCATACGACCTTACTCGCTTCGTAAAATTATCACCTACACCCTTTCTTTACTGTTCCTAATTCCCTTAACACAATAACAAGACTCTACGACCGTCCAGTTGAATTACCAGTTGGGACAGAACCAACTTATCAACGCTATGCCAGCCACTGGTACGCTTGCAAGAAAAAATTAAAGCTAACAATGACGTTACAGCTATGGTGATATTACGTTTGTCTCTCAGTGCATTGCATGTCTCTGTCTCCCATTGGTTGATACAACACGAAAATTTTCTTAAGAGGAAGTTTTTTTTCTTTTGTCCTAGTAATTACATATGGTTGACCACCTTACCATGATAATTTACCATCCTGGCAGGTTCGCCATTATCTAACACATGTGAGAATGGTTCTGATGTATCTTCCAACCACAGTTGTGCAAGAACACTCTGTGAGTGTTTTAGGAATTTGGTGTTGAACCTACGGCCTGCAAGGTAGGAAGATACCATCTCACACATGCAGAGTTCAGAAGAGTGCAGCAGGACGGACAGTGATGTAATCAGGCAATGATCTCAGTGTTGGTTCCACTACACTCCCTGAAAAGGAAACGTTAATACTAACAGAAATTAGTTTACAGGTTACGGCATAACTATATGTTAACAAAAAATGAAGAGCTCAGATTTTCCTTATTAAGGTTTAGTTTCTCTCTAAGTACGACTTCATGAAACGGTAATGTTAGCAAAATTACATACAGTATTGTAAAATATTGATACTGGATTTTCGCAATTGTGAAGTGAAATTCCTAACTATTATAAGGTTCTTTAACGGTAAGATGGTTGATGACTTTGTCTGGAGGTTTGGTAAAAATACAAATTAAACACAATTGGTGGCAGAGATATCAATTACGCTAAAATTCACAATGAAAACAACCAAAATTGAATGGGGGTCAGTAAAGAGCAATCAAAAAAAAAGTACACAATTAAAACAATTCATAACTCTCCAGTGGCTCATCAATCCTTTTCATTAGATCGGACATCTCAGGTTTCTGCTTCAATTAGGCCTGACCATCGTAAATATGTTTAACTACAGGCACGGTTCCGTGTACAGAGACGGGGACGATCGCAGTTCTGAGTGTCCATTGAATATCACTCGCTGGCCGCTGTGTGAGTGCGCCTTTGTTTACCATGCATCGGCAGCGGCAGTGGCGGCTGGAAGCGTGAGCTGCGAACCTGAGAACCTATTCTAAATCTCTCTCAACTGTTAAACACCAGTTGGGTACAATTCCTACATCTTTGGTGAAGCCGAGACTCCTAGTTATTCCCTGGCTAAGTTAATTGGCATGGTACACGCTATTTGGCTGGAATAGCCGCGTACATCATTGCCCTCAAAACGCTCGCAAGCGTTAACTGTCAGTGTTCGGTGCGGTTCTCCGTACTAGAAGACTTTGCAGTAACTCCTTACGAGTTAAGACCAGCCTGTGAACAAGTATTCACATAATAATTATCAAGATCGTCTCAGCACAGCACGAATCGCCTTGCTTAAACACCTGATCATTTTCTGCAAGAGAATTGCCAGTTACTCTGTGTGCAATTTGCCTATATCAAAGCTGGTGGCCACGCGTTTTCTTTCTGGCCAATGAATGCGTTCATACTTGTTACAAATCCACTCACTAGAGTTTTTGTAGCCTATCACAGGCGTCGTTTCTTTCATAGGGCAGAGTTCAACTTCTGCTACATAATACTGTGATAAACAGCTTTTTCTTTCATGCAAGTTTTAATGCAGGTGGCTATAATGAATCACCAACGTTTTGAGTTGGGTTTCTCTGAGCGTTTTATCTGGGACCTCCTACCGTGTACCTGTAGAAAGGCTTTCCAAAGGATCGTGACTATTACTGGTCTATATTCATGAAATGCTGGTTTATTTATTACATCTGCATATTAATGAAATTCGTTCAGACTCATGTAACTCTGTCGTGTGACATATCGAGTTAACCAGAATTGTTTCAGGAATTTAGTGTAAAGTGTGTTATTTGTTTGACACTTTAAAGCATGGGACATTCCATTTCGGAAAGTGGTAGGGTATTCAATATTGGAGATTCATAGAGTCAAGAGACTGCCGAGAATACCAAATATGAGGTATTACCTTTCACCACAGGCAACACGGTGGCCGATGGCCTTTACTTAACGACCGAGAGCAGCGGCGTTTGCATACAGTTGTCAGTGTTAACAGATAAACAATACAGCCTGAAATAACCGCAGAAATCAATGTAGGGTGTACAACGAATGTATCTGTTACAAGGATGCAGTTAAATCTGGTGTCAGTGGACTATGGCATCAGTTGACCAACACGAATGCCTTTGCTAACAGCACGACATCGCCTGTAGCACCTCTCCTGGGCTCATGAGTATATCGGTTGGACCCTAGAAGACTGCAAAACCGTGGCCTGGTCACAGGAGTTCCGATTTTAGTTGGTGAGAGCTAATGGGTTCGAGTGTGGCACAGACCCCATGAAGCCATGGACCCAATTTGTCAACAAATCGTTGTGCAAGCTGGTGGTGGCTCCATAATGGTGTGGGCTGTATTTACGTGGAATGAACTGGGTCCTCTTGTCCAAATTAAGAGATCGTTGACTGGGAATGGTTATCTTCGGCTGCCTGGAGACCATTTGCAGCCATTAATGGACTTCATGTTCCCAAACAGCGATTGAATTTTTATGGATAACAATGTTCCATAGCAATGGGCCACAGTTCGCGATTGGTTTGAAGAACATTCTGAACATTTCAAGCAAATGATTTGGCCTACCAGATCGTCCGACATGAATTCCACTGATAATTTTTGGAACATAATCGAGAGGGCAGTTCATGCACAAAATCCTGCACCAGCAACACTTTTGCAATTATGCACAGCTATAGAGGCAGCATGGTTCAGTATTTCTGCAGGGCACTTCCAGCAACTTGTTGAGCTGCTGCACTATGCCACGTAACAAGAGGTCCGACACCACATTAGGCGGTATCTCATTACCTTTGTCCCTTCCGTGTAATCTCGTGACTCTTTTAAAAGACTATTTTGTAGTTAGGGGTCAGATACATTTGACTATTAATTCTGTTATTTTTAGCACACATGCCAGTTCCCCTTCACGACACAACTGCTCTACTTCGTATTAGTACCTCTCAGTGACCTCCTGTACCGTGGAACCGTAACAAGAGCCCTTGTAACGGATGCCATACAAGAGGAACACTCAATAGCCTGTTGTAAGAACATATCAGCTGATGATTACTTTAAACTTTCTTACTTCGTTCACCACTGGCTTAGCACAGTTTTATTGATAAGTTTCCTAAATAGTTTTTCTTATCAAGTCTTCCCGATTAACAAGTATTTGCTTGGTGTCTCATTTCTTCCCTATTTATGCTCGATAACAGTCGTTTTAAAAAAGTTGATGGTTCGTGTTTGTCTGTAGGTGATCTACATGACCTGTGGTTTTATCCACCTGGTGGAGACGTTGAGTGAGCTATCTGCACCCTGCTCTTAGTGTGAAATGAATTTTAGGACTGCTTTTAACAAGGAGTCGCCTTTTTAGAGCTTTACTCTATTACAACACAGCCCTAAATGAGAGACATCCTTCCATTAAAATTGTTTCTGCCCTATACAGGGTGATTTTTCCACCTTGTACAAACTCTAGGGATTGATCGATGAGAGGATATGGAAAAAAGGTCTAATGAACTTATATCCGGAAATGCATGGTTTCCATCATAGAGACCAATTATTCAATCATGCACTGTTACGGAGAGTGCAGTCTAATGAGCGCACGTACAGTAACTGTATGTGTTGAAAATGATTTCCATGTGCCTCACCACATTTGTGTAGGTGCTATAGCATATTCTGTCTCACACATTCACATCATCCAGACAGCATCCAAACAGTGACAAAGATAGCATGAATATGCTGCTCCATGGTCTCCATATTTGGAATGGGCTCTGCATACACGATACTTTTGAGAAGGCCCTAAAACCACAAATCACAGGGGTTGAGATCCGGTGAATGAGCAGACCATGCAACTGGACCACCTCGTGTGACCCATCACCTAGGGAAGACACGTTTGAGATGCATCCGGACATTAATGGAAAAGTAGGCTGGAGCACCATCATGTAGCAGCCACCCTTCGAATCATCCCAGTGGCACTTCTTCCAGCAGGGGAGGCAAAGTCATTAGCAAAAAACGCCTGTAAGGCGAAGTGGAAGGAAGACTGGTCCCAAAATATGGTCGCCAGTTACAACGGCCCACACATACCGGCTGCACCGATGCTGATGATTCGCTGCCACCATACCATGGGAGTTCTGCACACTATCCCTCAGATGACTTATGATACCTGAAGATACCATTACACATAAAAGTGGCCTCATATGTGAATAGGATGGATGATACAAATTCCGGAATCATGGTTGCCTTGTGAAGAAACAAATGACAAAACTGCTCCTGATGTGGAAAGTCTGTCGCTAGTGAGCCCTGCATACGCTGTAAATGATGAGTGTAGTAAAAGTTGTCATGGGTAATGTTCCGTAGGGTCATCTGGCTTACACTGTACTAGCGGGCCAACTACCTGGTACCGACACGACGGTAGCCTTCAACTGTGTTAATCACATTTTCCTCCACGTCTGCTGTCCGAACTTTTTGGGTATGTCCTTCATGATTTCCTGCTTCCCTGTCTCAGACGAAGGGCGGAACACTGTTGCAAACATTGAATGCTGGTCGTTGTCGACGGGGATAGGTCTCCTTATACAACCTTGCTGTCGGCTGCCCGTTACCATTTGCCTATCCGGATGTAAACACCATGTCAGCAAGCTCTCGATTCGAATACGGAACCATTGTGTACAACGTTGTTTTTCACATCCACTACAAGGTGATTCAGCAAAAGAAGTGAATTGGACACAACATTATCAATTACTATGGCAGGAGAGGTCGCTACTGCATGACATGTGAGGAACAGTACCACGCTCTAGGAGGAAACCATGCATACTTTAACTGTGGCTGCATGATACAACTCTATTAGAATCACAGTCTCTGTAACAAAGTATGATTAAACAAACAGTCGCTAGCATGGAAACCATGCATTTCCGTACGTGAGTTCGTTTTTGTACCTCTCATCGATCAATCCCTACAGTGTGTACAGATTAGAAAAAAATCACCCTATATGTCTTCATCTACACTCTACACCTATACAGAAACTCCGCAAGCCACCGTACAGTGTGTGGCGGAGAGTTGGTGACTGAAATTTCGTAAATAGATCCCGCCGCGACGAAAAACGTCTTTGCTTTAATGACTTCCATCCCAACTCGCGTATCATATTTGCGACACTCTCTCCCCTATTACGTGATAATACAAAACGAGCTGCCCTTTTTTGCACCCTTTAGATGTCCTCCGTCAATCCCACCTGCTAAGGATCCCACACCGTGCAGCAATATTCTAACAGAGGACGAACGAGTGTAGTGTAAGCTGTCTCTTTAGTGGACTTGTTGCATCTTCTAAGTGTCCTGCCAATGAAACGCAACCTTTGGCTCGCCTTCCCCACAATATTATCTATGTGGTCTTTCCAACTGAAGTTGTTCGTAATTTTAACACCTAGGTACTTAGTTGAATTGACAGCCTTGAGAATTGTACTATTTATCGAGTAATCGAATTCCAACGGATTTCTTTTGGAACTCATGTGGATCACCTCACACTTTTCGTTATTTGGCGTCAACTGCCACCTGCCACACCATACAGCAATCTTTTCTAAATCTCTTTGCAACTGATACTGGTCTTCGGATGACGGTAAATTACAGCATCATCTGCGAACAACCTAGGAGAACTGCTCAGATTGTCACCCAGGTCATTTATATAGATCAGGAACAGCAGAGGTCCCAGGACGCTTCCCTGGGGAACACCTGATATCACTTCAATTTTACCCGATGATTTGCCGTCTATTACTACGAACTGCGACCTTCCTGACGTTACATCAGGAAAGAAGTAAGCGATATTGGTGATGTTGCAGGATAAAGTTAGTCCCGCGATGGAAATTAACGTGTTGCCGACGCGCATGCGAGCACTTGTATTGGCGCTCGCTCGGTGACAGAGGCGTTACTAACTCAGGGCTGCCGATAGCGGCGGCAATTGGTGGCGAGCAGGCGTCCCGCTGTGCTGGAGACAGTATCGCGGCCAGGACGTCGTGACCAGCAGCGGCGCGGTCCGCCGCCGTCCCCACACAATGGCCGGCCACCGGCACCCGCGCTGCGGCGATCGGCTGCGCGCCGTCGCAGCGGGCCGATTCACGAGTCCTCCTCTGTGGCTGCTCACACCGACACACAGTGCCAGAGGTGAAGCAACACAGTTTCCAACTGTCACCAACTACACTGGCCTCGAAGGTCACTCGCTTTCGAAATGTGTTTCACATCTCTCGCTGGAATCTGTCATGAAGATAAGAAACCCTCGCCAAGAAATCAGGAGTCATCTCCGAGTGTTCCTGTAGCTCCGTTGGTTATCTCGCAAAGGGACCTTATGGACAAGTCCTAGTGGATTTTCTCCATACCTAAAGCATCTCAAGGTGCCTGGAACTGGAAAAATCATCTTCGATTATCTGAAGACATCTGATTGTTGTTTAAGTACGAAATATTTGGAGGGTTATAAAAAGACAATTGGTAGGTGAGCACATAGCGTACTACTTTTACAGTTCGCATGTCACTGGTTCCGTCCTCGGTAATAGCAAGCTTTTTCACTTTTTATCTAAGATTTATGTTAATTATCAAATGGAAATATTAATAGATACTGAATTACATTTTTTAAAATCTATTCTTTGTATTTAAAATCTCTAATCGCACGAAAACAGTCCTTTTTCCTCGTCTTCTCCTGCAGTGCGTTGTCCTTTGATGTAAACGAAAAGATTGAAAAAAATAGGTAAAAATGGATATCCCATCTGTTACGAATGGAAGAGTCATGTTGTTACTACATTTTTGGCAATACTGAAAAGGAACTTGTAGTCCCGTTCCATATTTTTCCAATAAATTCCAGTAAATGAGAACTATAGCCAGAGTGTTTTGACTCTGCAGAAGCGAATTCCGTGTATAACAAACAGAAGAGAATGGACCAAGTGGTGTTTATTTATTCATTTTATTTGATGTGTGCCACGTTTCCTTGTATCCTTTCCCTTATGCGACCTTGGACTATATGAATGAGATAGTATGTAATGCAGCAGAAAGCTCTGGTCAGAGGTCTTAGCACTGCATGTGTAGAGTCGTTCTGTGGTAGGATAGTACCAACCCCCTAAACGTGAACAAGTTTAGCAAAGATGGTGGGCAAGTCAGGTAGGAGATATCATGAAAGCCCGAGGATTGGCTCTGTTAGGTTGGCGAACCATCCCCTCCACCACCTTTTGAACGAAGAACGGTTAGGCGAGGTGTCCGGTCGAGCTCTTGTTCCTCGGTCGCAGCGCTGGACAGAAATGGAGACGCAGCTCTCGTTTTGGTATTGTTAACAAAGGTATTATATTGTCTAAAATCTGCTCGGTAATGAAGTCCAGCCCGCATCTCGTGGTCGTGCGGTAGCGTTCTCGCTTCCCACGCCCGGGTTCCCGGGTTCGATTCCCGGCGGGGTCAGGGATTTTCTCTGCCTCGTGATGGCTGGGTGCTGTGTGATGTCCGTAGGTTAGTTAGGTTTAAGTAGTTCTAAGTTCTAGGGGACTGATGACCATAGATGTTAAGTCCCATAGTGCTCAGAGCCATTTGAACCATTTGAATGAAGTCCAGGTGTTGAAATCAGGCGCGACATTACCACTAAACCCCATAAGGGAATTTATTTCCCTAAGTTATTCGAATTCCAGTAGAACTTGCGTTTGTGCCTCGGCCAGCCCACGCACTATGGGTCTTAAGCTTCTTTTCATAGTAGGACATCTTTAGTTGACATCCACATCATCTTTACCACACGGTGGTACGTCGATGATATTCTACGCCCCGTTTGTTGCCCTTCATGCGAGCCACCCTGGGCTTACATTTTAGCAACATAATGCCCGCCAGCACACGGAGAGAGTCTCTGCTGCTTGTCTTCATGGCCAGCAAGGTCGCAGGGTCTCTCCCTAACTGAGAACGTTTGAAGTGTTGTGGGCAGGGTCCTTCAACCAGCTCTGGATTTTTAACACGCCTACGAGCCAATGGGACAGAAGTAGGCCCGATAGGAGAACATCCTACAACTCTGTCAATCGATGCCAACCCGCGTAACTGCTTGCATAAGGGTCATGGGTGGACCAACGCGTTACTGAGTTTCTCAATTTGTTTTCTTTCTCTCGAACGAATCATCAATTTCTTCTGAAACTGTAATCATTGGTTTGTCAGTACATGTACATGCCATCTACCGATTTCCATTACAGTCGGATAATTTCGCTGTGGTACGTCCTTTGTCATAGAGTGCATAGAGGAAAATACGAGTAATCACAATTAATTGAAACTTATTTTTAAAAGTCAGAAAATGGTTACCATTTACGTACATCAAACCAGGGATTTCGCTATTACAAAATTTACACACTACCCATTTACCTACTTTTTTTTAATGTTCTGACACAGTAACAAAGTAAAAGGAATTAATGAAAGAGATAAAAGAAATGACCATAAATATTCCGACGATTCGCTTATATTTCTGGAAATGTTTTGTACTTACAGTACTCTGAAGTCCGTTTTTCATCAAAGGATAATTTTTCCAGCGTTATTGAGAGTTGTGTTGCATTGCTTTACGAAATTCATATCAGGGAGCTGACCTTCAGGTTCTAGAAGTATGAAGAAAATCTAAAGTGACATCTTCCTCAGACATCAGGGGACATCCGCAGTAGTAATTACTTTATGTTTAAAGTCAAAGGGCGGTATCAGTATTCCGATTTTCATCTATTTGTCTAATATGTGATCCATGATAGCAATAATTGTTGTTTTATGTTACTATTCGAAACGGATTGTCACAATAATGACTCCAGTGAGCAGTGTTCTAGATACGGTAGACACTCTTTTACACCTGCAAGGCTACAGATAACGACATGCCCTTATTTCTCTTTTTCTGAAAATTTTACACGTGCATCCTGCCTTATGTCTCAGCCATTACTGTCCCGTTTTTTGTAGTAGCAGAGGTCACTAACACAATTACCGGAAACTGCCGCAGAGTCCCATGAAGGTTGCTCTAGGACACTCCATCCACTGGAATGTTGGCTTCATGGTCTTATGCACCGGTACTACGTGTTTCGACAGATTGTAGGCAAGTCAGCTGGCACTGGCATTACAGGCTCGGCTTCGAACATTGTCATACTCGCCACTCTAAGGAAGTAAGTTAGTCTTTAGCCTGTCAAGATGTAGTGACAAAGTCACGGACGTGCAAGTGAAAGGTGCAACATATGTGTAAAAAATGGTTCAAATGGCTCTGAGCACTATGGGACTCAACTGCTGTGGTCATTAGTCCCCTAGAACTTAGAACTACTTAAACCTAACTAACCTAAGGACATCACACACACCCATGCCCGAGGCAGGATTCGAACCTGCGACCGTAGCAGCAGCGCGGCTCCGGACTGGAGCGCCTAGAACCGCACGGCCACCGCGGCCGGCTCAACATATGTGTAAATTCGTTCTGTTTAGAAGAGTAGAGAGAACAATTTCGCCCTTATTTTATGTAATTTTTAGTTGTAGTCTATGTCTGACAATCATTACAAAGTGTGATAAAGCGTGTACGGTCCATTGCATCATATGGGGACTTTCTATTCTCATCGTCCTCTTCATGAATGGATCATTTTATGAATGATTACTTAAATGGCTCGCTGTATGTAAAAATTAGTTGAATTTTATAACACAAATCACAAATCACAAAACACAAATCAACTTGAAAGTACTGGATTCCTCGCCATGAGTGACAAACTGAAATTTTTTAAACGAAGCGTTGCGAGGTATATAACGTATTTTGTAAGTGTCTCTCGTTTCGTATCTACCAATACCGCTGTGACAGCCGGTGATGATCTTCCATGCTTTCCTTCCCAGTAATCGAGCGTGATCCCTTACTCATAGAAACCGGTGATGTCTTAATATTCAGAATGGCTGAGCAGTAGTATTTGTAACTATAGAATTTGCATCAGTCTTTGATCACAAGTTTTCTTTATTCTTTACATTTTACCTGGTGATTAGGTCTGTGTTAAAGGAACTGTACACAAAGTACATTTTGAGTATGGAATAGAAACGACAAAACTGAAAGACAAATAGTTGTACGTAATCCTTCACTGTGACCTTGTCACACTTCATCAGTACTATTCCGTTTACCATTAGGAAGTTCTTGCAGCCTGTCGGAGTAGGAATTAAAATCCATGGAGAAGAAATAAAAACTTTGAGGTTCGCCGATGACATTCTCATTCTGTCAGAGACAGCAAAGGACCTGGAAGAGCAGTTGAACGGAATGGGCAGTGTCTTGAAGGAAGATGTAAGATGAACATCAACAAAAGCAAAACGAGGATAATGGAATGTAGTCGAATTAAATTGGGTGATGCTGCGGGAATTAGATTAGGAAATGAGACACTTAAAGTAGTATTTAGGGAGAAAAATAACTGATGATGGTCGAAGTAGAGAGGACATAAAATAAATACTGGCAATGGCAAGGCAAGCGTTTCTGAAGAAGAGAAATTTGTTGACATCGAGTATAGATTTAAATGTCAGGAAGTCGTTTCCGAAAGTATTTATGTGGAGTCTAGCCATGTATGGAAGTGAAACATGGACGATAAATAGTTTGGACAAGAAGAGAATAGAAGCTTTCGGAATGTGGTGCTACAGTAGAATGGTGAAGATTAGATGGGTAGACCACATAACTAATGAGGAGGTACTGAATAGAATTGGGGCGAAGAGAAATTTGTGGCACAACTTGACTAGAAGAAGGAATCGGTTGGTAGGATATGTTCTGAGGCATCATCGGATTACCAATTTAATACTGGAAGGCAGTGTGGAGGGTAAAAATCGTAGAGGGAGACCAAGAGATGAATACACTAAGCAGATTCAGAAGGATGTAGGTTGTAGTAGGTACTGGGAGATGAAGAAGCTTGCACAGGATAGAATAGCATGGAGAGCTGCATCAAACCAGTCTCTGGACTAAAAACCATAACAGTAACAGCGACGTTGATGTTGTGGTCTTCAGTCCAGAGACTGGTTTGATGCAGCTCTCCTGAGCAACCTTCTTCATCTCCAGGTAACTGCTCCAACCTACACCCTCCTGCATCCACTTAATACATTCATCTCTTGACCTCCCTCTACGATTTTTACCCTCCACGCTGCCCTCCAGTACTAAATTGGTAATCCGCTGATGCCTCAGAACACGTCCTAACAACCGATACCTTCTTCTAGTCAAGTTGTGCCACAAATTCCTCTTCTCCCCAATTCTGTTCAGTACCTCCTCATTAGTTACGTGATCTACCCATCTAATCTTCAGCATTCTTCTGTAGCACAACATTTCGAATGTTTCTATTATCTTCTTGTGTAAACTAGCGACATTATCAGCACAAAAATACTGAAACACATTTAACTACGCCATGTCGCGAGAATCTCTCTTCAGTTTCCTTTGGGAACGGAAACGTTTGTCGTGAGACACTGAAATATCACTGACAAGCTTCGTGCTGCACATCTGACTGACATAGAGCACAGGGTGGCTAAAGCTCAAGAACTCAACCCATCTCTTCATGGCCATTAATACTGATGCCGAAAGGTGGACGACCTCCATTTCCGTAATCGAACAGTCACTGGGCTTTTCAGATGTCACAGCACAGAATAGCTGATTGTACGTTGTTAAACTATTATACCAATACAGTCTACATATGTGGGATTTAGACTGGAAAGCTGAGTAGATAAACCACAACGTACCAGGTTGTTATAACACCATGATGCTGCTCCTCACAGAGGTCCAGTGTAGTGCTGTAATTATCGTGTGACAGCGAAACTTGGTAGATATGCGAATGCGTTAATGCGGAACCGATTTACGCTGGGGAAAAATTAGTTGCAGTTTTCGCCAGCAGGTGCAAATCTCGCGGTGTACAGCACCTCGTCGACGTCTCCGGTTCTCATATTGAACAAATGGTGTACGCGATGTTTAATAATGAAATCAAGATTATGCCTTCCTCACTTGTCTGACCTTTTCTGCAAACGTCCCGTTCCTAATCCATTACATACGGAAATATTTCTATACGTCTTTCCTGCATTCACAGCGCGAGATTTGCATCTGGTAGCCAAAACTGGAACTAATTTTGTTCAATGTAAATCGATTCCTCATTAATGCATTGGAATATTTTCCAAGCTTTCCTGCCATACAATAATTACATCCCACACTGGACCTCTGTAAGTAGCTGCACTTTAATTGTAGCTGCCCGGTAGCAATCAAGCGTCGCAAGTTGTAGAAGAGATACTAGCACTACAAAGATTAATCCCATTAAACAGAAGGACCACTAGACAGATGAGTCGAAAGCCCGAATGGGCTGGTTAATTTTGAGAATGTTTATCTTCTTGTTCTTTAGCTCTCTTAACTCAAGTAATAGAGGTAAATGTAATTAAACTGCTCGAAAATGAACTGTAAGGCCATTTATGACAGATGTACAAAAGTAAATCTACAAATCTCACATACATAGAAGTAGGCTGTACGCCCAAGGTAGTGAGGCTGTGACCGGAGTTATATGACACAGAACGGAATGAGAAGACACGGAAAAAGGCTCAAGCGAAAGAAGATCTATATTTCCAAACCTACATAAATTTGACATTTTAGGAAGGAGTCACTGTTATCTGCTTTCCTACTACAGCAGCAGATATTCCCCCGGCAAAGCAGGTGAACGCAGGCGTCTGCTTCTGGCATTCCTGTTCCAGTGCGCCAACTCCATTTACACTGAAGCCGCACGGCACACAGCTCCGCCTGTCGCAGACAAGTGACAGACGCAGCAACACAGTGACGTCACAGCAAGCGGCCGTCTGCCACAGTCCAGCCCACAGCTCTCCTGGGCCACCCCACTTCTCCGTGGGCGCAACACCAGGGCTGCGTAGCTCAAAAAAATAGCTCTGAGCTGTATGGGACTTAACATCTACGGTCATCAGTCCCCTAGAACTTAGAACTACTTAAACCTAACTAACCTAAGGACATCACACAACACCCAGTCATCTCGAGGCAGAGAAAATCCCTGAACCCGCCGGGTATCGAACCCGGGAATCCGGGCGCGGGAATCGAGAACGCTACCGCACGACCACGAGATGCGGACGCTGCGTAGCTCTTGCACAGTTCTTTATCTGAAACTTTTGAGCCATGTCTGCGAAGAAAGCAAAGACAAGGTACTGTTTACCTTATTTAGCGTATCAGGAGTACTTTTTTTTCCTTTATTGAGTTTCGATTCCCCCCGAAGGGGGCGGGCCAGCAGCAGCTCAGTATGCCGCTCTTCAGCCTATAGAATTTTTAAAACATAAGAAGAGGGTAATAAACAATAAAAGCAGACGATAAAAACGGTGAATTAAACTGTAAAAGCCGGCCGGAGTGGCCGAGCGGTTCTAGGCGCTACAGTCTGGAGCCGAGCGAGCGCTGAGGTCGCAGGTTCGAATCCTGCCTCGGGCATGGATGTGTGTGATGTCGTTAGGTTAGTTAGGTTTAAGTAGTTCAAATTCTAGGGGACTGATGACCTCAGAAGTTAAGTCCCATAGTGCTCAGAGCCATTTGAACCATTTTTTAAACTATAAAATGGCGGTAAATTGTGGAAGTTAAAACATAAAACAGGGTTGGCGATGCTAATAAAATACACAGGAAGCAGACAGATAAAATGGTAGACAGACAAGTAAAAAAAAAAAACATGGCGATAGTCTGGTTTCTCATCGCAAGAGATACAAAAATCACACCCAGCGACAGTATGATTTCCGTTTGCAACACTTCGGAAAAGACATACAACACTTACCACTCACTTGAAACACTGCACTAAAAAGTTGGCACGAAAATGACACACCACAGCCAAGGACAGATGGGTGGGGGGGACCTGGACATATGAGGGGAAAAAGGGGGGGGAGGAGAGGAAATACGAAGTGAGGGAGGGGGGGAACCGACGGAGGGAGACAACTCATAAGGGGGGGGGGGGAGGGCAGACGCGAGAGGGAGGGGGGAAAGGCTGAGGAGGGGATTGCAAAAGGACTCGGGGGAGAAAACGGAGGCTGAGGGAGGGTAGGTGGGGAAAAAAGCAGGCTCTGGAAGGGGGGGAGGGGAAGAGGGAGCCTGGGAAAAGGACAGAGGAAGGGAGGGGGAGGTGAGGATCAGAGTTGATAAGAGGGATCAGGAGTATTCAGTGCAGAACAGAAATACACAGAGCTTAAATAAGAATGAAGAGACAGTCAAGGCAATAAACTATTGCAAAGGACAGAACTAAGTTTGGCAACCCCAGTATCACTGATGATAGCGTTTGTCAAGTCTTCTATGCTGTACGAGACTGGACATCAACGACTGAATGCGCGGACTACACACTACAGTCCTATTTTTGAAGATCTGTCTTGCGTACCAGGTATAGAAGTATGAAACCGGAATTTCCCTATAGATGGTGCTAGCCGTCAATTTAGAGCCCGTGAGACCGCGTCTGCAGCGCCATCTGCTTCCTGTAATGGCTGACGACGAATGTCAACACACAATAACCCAAGTTCCATACATCGGTATCTGTTTCAATCCCGTAAACATATTCAGTTTTGTGCCTACGAACTACGATTTGCGGTCAGTATTATTTTTCAGTTACCATTTGAAGAAAACTGATGCAGAATCGCATCAAATGCTTATCGAAGCTTTCGGCGAACATGCTCTTGGGAAAACATAGAGTTTCGAGTGGGTCAAAAAATTCAAAAGTTGTGCTTTTGACGTGAGAAACGACGAGGACGGGAAACCACCGAAAAAGTTCGAAGACAAAGAATTGCAAGCCTTATTGAATGAAGGTGATACTCAGTCTCAACAGGAACTCGCGGAACAATTGAATGTGTTTCTTTGGTCGAAAGCTATGGGAAAGGTGCAGAAAGTGGAAAATGGGTTCCGCATGAACTGAGTGAATGACAGCAAGCAAATCGAAAGACAACTTGGAAATTCTGCTCGCCAGATAGAAAAGAAAGTCGTTTCTCCATCGAATAGTGACAAGTGATGAAAAATGGACATATTTTGAGAATCCTAAGCGTCGTAAATCATGGGTGAATCCAGGCAAACCATCGGCATCCACTGTAAGACCAAATAACTTTGGAAAGAAGACAATGATCTGTGTTTGGTAGGATCAAAAGGGTGTCATCTATTATCAGCTACCAAAAACGGGTGAAACCATTAACCCTTATCGCTGCCAACATCAAAGGATCGATTTAAATCGAGCATTACGTGAAAAACGACCGGAACATGGAAAAAGGCAACACAGAGTCATATCGCTCCTTGATAACGCTCCATCAGGCACAGCAAAACAGGCCAGGGAAATGAACGAGGCGTTCAGCTGGGAAATACTAGGGCATGCGGCTTATTTACAGACTTGGCACCGTCCGATTACCATCTATTTGCATCACTGGGACACGCTCTCGCTGAACAACGCTTCAGTTCGTACGAAAATGGCTCGCTGACTGGTTCGCTTCAAAACGAGAACTGTTTTTTTGGGGTGGCATTCATAGCCTGCCGGAGAGGTGAGAGATATGTATAAATAGCAGTGGAGATTATTTTGAATAAAATATTGATTATCATTTTCAAATGACAGACGTGTAATTATTTGCAACCAAATTCCGGTTTCATACTTCTCATCCGGTATTAAGACAGCAAAACCAGGAGTTGACTTCTAGATGCACCATTCCCCTTTGTGGTCGGGAGGAAGCCCATCGTTAATCCATTTTTAAGGCACGTCACTTTCCAGTTGGGAATGCAATTCAGGATGCGGTGCCCCTTCTTGTCTGTTTTTCTCTTTCCTTTTCAAATTTAGCGAGGGTTTCGTTCAAAAACACACAGCTTATCTTGAATAATGTGAGAAGAATTCAGCCACGAAACGCCGAGCGACCGATCCCGGCACTCGCAGTGGATGATGCAGGAGAAGTGGAAATTAAGGTCGGGTTTCCACGACTGAGACCAAGTCTTCACTCCTACAAAATACAGGTTCCGATTTTACTATGGTGTCTGATCGGCTGCGAAATAGTCCCAGTTCTTCAGGACTGATGCGAGATCGCTGTGCTCGACTTGGGATGGCCGAGCGGTTCTAGGCGCTCCAGTCCGGAGCCGCGCTGCTACTACGGTCGCAGGTTCGAATCCAGCCTCGGGCATCGATGTGTATGATGTCCTTAGGTTTCAGTAGTTCTAAGTCTAGGGGACTGATGACCTCAGATGTTGAGTTCCATAGTGCTCAGAGCCATTTGAACCATTTGTAAGGTGCAATATTTTTGTGATTTACTTATTCTAGGATTGAAGACAACTGTATAAGTTGAAATTAAATGTTTAATATCGCAATATTAGCACAAAAATACACGCTTTTACACAGTTTTCAATATGACAACAAAAACAGTTGCCAGGATAACGCATCTCGTCAATATCAAAAAGTGAAATAATCCTGAACACAACAATATTAAATATTAACTCTCAGAAGGTTAAATTTTCCTAAACACGACAATATTAAAATTTAACTAGAAGTTTCTTTACAAAATTGTTCCTACACTTACGTTATGATGTTGGACAGTATTACGAAAATCGTCCGCTACCGGTTCAAAGTTCGGTACTATTTTTAGGATGACAATGAAGTCTGCGATGGATGGTTAGTTAAGTGACAAACTGAGCAAAAGATTACCCCAGGTGGCTCCAAGACGCAAGCTGGTGAACCAGCAAGTTTACGCCTCTGCGCACGATATTTACCTTACGCTGCGATGAGCTGTCGTCTGCTAGGCCGCTCTCTTCCACTGAAATTCCTGTAAAAGTAACTGCACCTTTGCTGAATTTTCCAGCAGAAACTTTCCCTATATTTCTCATTATGCGAGAGAACGTGTACTCATCCCTAGTCTTAGAATGTAGCGATATACACGAGCGTGGTTGGAGCAGTGTGCATATTATAATGCCCTCTCAGTTTTCGCAAGAACAATTAACTAATTGGCTGGTTCGTTTCTCCACAGTTGGAGCTAAACGATGCTACAACTAATTTCTAGCTGGATATCAGCCACTGTGAACACAGTGTTCACACACTTTAATCCTCTGCTTTGTACAGAGCGTTATGTGCTCCATTCTGCACTTGACGGCGGTTCAAAGAAGAGTCCACGAAAATTTGTGTCTTGTCTTACTCATAGCCGAACTGTTTCCCCACCTGGGTTCTTTCGTTCTTCACGTCACAACTTTTTTCGACCAATAGGAACGTTCCTCTTATTTTGTGGACGCTCTCTCTACCAATCTCCAGGTCTGTACAATTAAATTTGGTCGTTATTTTGGCTCTTTTCTCCTTCCTAGCGCGTTTCCGCCAATCGGACGTTTTGGCCTGTTCCAGACGCTTAAATGTGTACATTGACTCTCTCATGTATGTACCATTCACTGGACACATGATCGAAAATGCGTCACTGGTCTTGTTTCGTACCCATTTGGAATTCCGAAATGCACTTTTCTAAAAGCTTTCTTTCCTGTCCTCCCTCAGATGGGCCATTATACTCGCTCTCCCCCTCTGAGTCACCTGGTTGGTCACTGACTTTCTGCCTGGGACACCCCTTTATGTGGTTTCCATGGTACTACCTGTAGTGCAGCCTTTCCTCTGCATTGTCCCTCTGAATTCCAAACTATAATGCCTCTCGCTGCTTGTTTCACCTTCTGCTCAACCATGCATTATAGGCATGGTGTGTTAATTACCGTTATCTGAATGTCATCCCCTTTTCCATTACATACCGCTAGGCAAATTTGCTCATTACCGCCGAATTAAGTTATTTGCCATATTCACCTTTCCATTGCGATGTATAAAGCTCTCACGTAATGTGTGAATCTGACCTTCATTTATTCTGCCACCTTACAGTTCTTGGGGATAAATGCAGTGTATATAAGAAAACTACGCACCACGAACGCTGATATCCCACCGCTGTCTGGAGTGTCTCCACACACATCTTCGGCCTGGAATCTCACTGACTGGAGCAGAATTATCTACAGTGATGAGTCCCGCTTTGAATAGACTCCGATGACCAACGAAGACGTGTCTGGAGACGCTCTGGGCAAAGGTGGGATACCAGCTCACAGTTGCCTGCCGGCCCGACAACCAGTGGTAAGTCGGCGATATTTTATGCAACGTTTTGTTGCCCTTAGTGGCAAGCCATCCTGGGCTTACATTTCAGCAAGATAATCCCCGCGTGCACATGACGAGATTTTCTACTGCTTGTCTTTCGTGCTTGCCAGGACCTTCCTTGGCCAAAAAGGTCACCGGATGACTCTCCAATTGAGAAAGTTTGGAGCATTATGGGCAGGGCCTTCCAACCAGCTCGGTATTTTGACGATCAAAGAAACCAGTTGGACAGAATTTGCCAGCCGGCCGGAGTGGCCGTGCGGTTCTAGGCGCTACAGTCTGTAACCGAGCGACCGCTACAGTCGCAGGTTCGAATCCTGCCTCGGGCATGGATGTGTGTGATGTCCTTAGGTTAGTTAGGTTTAATTAGTTCTAAGTTCTAGGCGACTGATGACCTCAGAAGTTAAGTCGCATAGTGCTCAGAGCCATTTGAACCAAGAATTTGCCACGATATTCCTCAGGAGGACATCCAACAACTCTGTCAATCAATGTCAAGCCGAATAAGTGCATAAGTGTCACAGATGGAGCAACACGTTGTTGACTTGCTCGATTTGTGAAGCTCTTTCTATTGAATAGAATGTCTAATTTTTCTGAAATTGTAATCATTTGTGTGACTGTACATATATATCACTTCTAGCGATTTCCGTCCCATTCCATTGATTTCATCTTGGTCTTAGAGTGTATACAGTCAATCAGAAGTTTAGAATATAGGCTAACATTTGGATCCGTAACTGATTTACTTTAGCGAAACTGCATCCCCGGGGCAGTGGCATGAGACAAACGTCAGATATGTTCTTCTCTATGCTGTGTACTACAATCGGTCTTCGACACACTTGGTTATGCTAATAATGCTACCGCGCAAACTTGGTAGGAGCAACGCTAGCTACATTCTGTATACAAGAAAAGATCGTGCAGCGGGTTTCTCACTGATGAATCAGATTTGACTGTTCTTTGTTTGTGAGATCTTATTATGCTTCGCATAAGAAAGTGAAACGTGTACCAGTACACGTAGGAATTCGACATCGGGTAGATGATGCGTTATCGAGACAGATTTATAGTCCGGCGATGGCGTTGCTCACGTTAGTCGGTATTCCGCGACTGTCACGCGAATGTGGTACTGATGGCTTCAGGGAGACAGGACTCAGGATCTAAATGGCCTTACGCGACTAACGGCCGAGAGGGCATAGTGTTTGTTGGTGTATGTAGGATCGTACCGCCACATCATGTGCATCCTGTTTGCCCGCCAAGATAGCTGTGAGGTCAGCGCGGCGGACTGCTAAGCATCTTTGCCTAGGTTTGTTTCCCGGCCGAATTGGGGATTTTATAGGCTCGGGGACTGGGTGTTGTGTTGACCTTACGTTCGTATTGTCATAACTGACGTTCGTATTGTCATAACTTACATTACTATTGAAATGGCTCAATAGGCGCGGCCAGAAAGCAAATAAATTTAAAAAAAAGTGTCTTGAGTCATGAAGTGAATTTGTTTACAGCAAAACAGGCATCCATACCGAAGTGACCAAGTGACGTCCCCAAAAGTACTCTCTTCTTGTCGGGACGTTACGTGAATTCTCAGGCTGAATAAAAGGAATTAGAGAACTCAGGCTATGGCAAATTATTATACTATACTTAATTTCAGTACTATAACAACATGATGAATTGCAGATAGAAGTCCTTGACAAAGCCGGTCTAAGTGAGACGATTTAACTGTTCACAATGAAGACACAAACATCAGTCTTGAGCCAATCCTGAAGTATTACGTTTCGTAAAGGAAGTTGCTGCTACGCCATGTCGACAGTAGACTGATCTAGACTGCAGATACACGACAACACAGCAAGAACTCGTCTAACACTCCACAAGAACTTGGTACTAATGCAGTCGGATGGTCATTTCATCCTCGTGACGTATGTAGCCGCTGGCGCCTCAGCTCATGGGGAGTGGCACTCATGCGGCTAATGGTTGGGCGGCGCCTGTCCCTGTCGCTGCCGCTGCCGCTGCCGCTGCCGCTGGCGCTGTCGGACGACCGCGGAACTTTCAGTGCCAATCACTGAACGTGAACGATTGCCCCCTGCGTGGTATCGACTTGTTACGATACCACACACAAGGGCAGCGCGAGGGCGTCTGGACCACTACGACTGTCAGCAGGGCTATCGGTGCTGCTGCACGACTCGACACGCCGGCAGAGAGTGGCGCTCCAACAGTGGTGCACCCAACAACAGCAGACACGTGTCCTCTTTCCAGCCGAGTCCCGGTTCCGCGTAGAGCATCGCGATGTGTGGGGCCTCCAAGGAAAATGTCATTGTCATACAGGGCTAGCACTTTTCCTGGCGGTATGGAGGATTGGCTACACAACATGAACACTTCACGTTCACGGAGCCAGTAAATCACACAGAAACCGTTATATTTCTGACACGCTAAGGCCGATAGTTGTGTCCTGTATTTGGGGCGTACCAGACATCATCTTGCGAGGTGCTGGGGTGGAGAAGAGTTTGTACCTCTTTAATTCTGACGAATTTTGTATGAGAACGAGACATACACTCGACCCCCTCCTTACCTGTCACCTAATTAATTATGCACACAACGGTAACGAAGGGAAATGATGGTGGACCCTGCTAGTTGGTAAAATAAGGTGTACACACTCGCAATAATTTAATAAAAAATCGTAATCTACTCAGAGAAGAAAAAAAGATAACTTTATCATAATAAACAACAGGAAATGGGAGTATGCATATATCCACGAAATGGTATGCGGCTTAAATATTACAATGAGATTTATTATACATCAGAACATAAAGGCACATGATTATCGACAAAAACAGTAGATTAAAGGATAGAGTATACTAAACTATTATGCGAATAAGAGTTGGCTCGAGGACAAGGGTTCCTACTCTCTGTGATGCAATAGTTCGACGATAATGACTGGAGGTCCTAATCAATCAAGTATTACTCGCTCGACTATATTGCAGTATCGCGATTAGTAGTGAGAGCTCACATGGGATCGCATGGAGAAACAAGCAAGGTGGACTTGTGGCAAAGCGAGCGCGCACACTGCTGAGGACTTCAGTATAAAATTGATAGATCCTAAAATGCCGGAGTCGCAAAATACTTTACCAATCCTGAAAGCTGTAGCAGGTCGTCGGTAGGCAGCTTCCTGATGATGTAGGCGCCGACTTCTGGTGTGCAACCATGCCTCGAAGGCTGTCCGAGAATTCTAAGTTCTGCTGAAAAAAGTGCGACTAAGTCGCAAGACCGTCCGACTCCGACAATGATCAGATCTCGAATCCCACCACGCCCGCGCAACGCAAGAGCGAAGCCAAAATTGCTCAACTCCCTCCTCTCCTCGAAAACCGCGAATCAACATTCAGTGCTGATTCCAAAATTCCCCCATATTGTCTCCGAACATCATTCGCGCCAATAGCGACCGTTACCCCCAGTTTCGAGCAGGGTTTTATGACGTCAACTAGGTTCAGTTTAAGTTGACCAATCATGCCTCTGCTATTCAGCTGAGGGCACTGTACCTGCCGTTTGACCGGCTACGAAAACATTATGCCTAGACCACAGGCCATCCGGCGCCAGACAGTCGCACCGAGCAGGGCACGGTCCACAAGTATTCTCAGAATCAAGAGGACAATGCAGTCATTCAGTGCCAGGAGTCTTCGTTCTGAACGCGCCGGAACGGTAAACACATAAACTGTGGCGACACTCAGACGTCTCGCAGGTCGTTTCGTCCTACATAGAATAGGCGAAATTCGACCGACGTCAGTCGTTCCGCCAGGCGCGTAAGCCCATTGTACGAACCCTCAGAATTGGGGGAAGTGCAGCCCCCAGCCGGAAACACAGTGTGCCGCGTCCTCCGATGCTCGCCTCGGAAAGGCCACCCAGGGAAGTAACCCGACATGCATAGGAATCAAGTGAAAAGTATTTTTGAGCTCTCAGTACAAATACTCTCATTACAGTAACCTTATTTGGTCTGTTACTACCCTGCAATGACATAGAACATTAATAAAATTAATGAAAATGTGAAGTGAGATGCAAAAGAGGGCATGGAACCTCTCAATCTTTCAACGGGATAACCCAAGAACACATGTTACCGTTGTTGCTTTGTCTACCTCAATAGGAGAGTGTTCGACTGTAACTTGGCCAGAACGTTCTCCAGATCACTCACCTACTGAAAACGTTTGGTCATGGGTGTCAGAAAGACGACTGGCATGCCACCATTTGTCAGTCACTAAGAATGATAAACGCTGATACAGAGTTGTAGCAGAATGGAATGACGTATAAGATGTGTCATGCAAGCTCACACGGACTCTGTGTCCATCTAGCCAGAGCCATTGTTGCTGCCACTAAATTTTGTACCCTATAGACCCCCAGACCAACTACTTCCTTTTCTTTTGCGTCATCAGTCTTCTGACTGGTTTGATGCAGCCCGCTACGAATTCCTCTCCTGTGCCGACCTTTTCATCTCTGTTATCTTAACAGATGTCCTTTCATCTTGTCCCTTCTTCTTGTCACTTTTTTCCATATATTCCTTTCCTCTCCAATTCTGAGGAGAGCCTTCTCATTTCTTACCTATCAATCCATCTACAAATTTAAAAACATTAAGTAGTGTTCCAGCGTATCGACAAGCGACGGCATGAAGATGAAGAACCCAAGAGCAGAGAAGCCTGTGAGACACGTCAGCCAATAGCCCGCAGACTAGGACGGCACCAAGACAGGAGCGGCCCCTATCCGGAGACAATATAAACGCCGCTCCTGCCAGTCTCGGCCGGGCTGTAAAGGGACAGTAGAAGACGGAAACTAGTGCAGCTGTTATTAGTGAACCATATCCATTGCTTACATGGGCACTGTATGTGGTGAAGGACGTTGACTGTTCGCATGTCGCCCATCCCTTGCGACAACTCGTTGTAAATCCAAAGTGAGTATTGTCAGTCTTCTTTGTTGTAATAAAAACTATTAATGTGATTTGCTTGAATTGTTGTATAGCTATCCGAGAAAGCAGCATCCTTTAGGCACCCTTTAAGAGACGAATGGGCAGGACCCCACAAGTGGGTTATGTGAACTCCGAATCCACTATTTGAAAAACTGGGGAACTCTTCAGTCTGCTCATACAATCCGTTTTTCATCATATATTCAGGGTCGCTACACAGCTAACTTTGGAAAATTTAATTATGACTGACGTTGATAAATGCCGATTATGATTATGTGGCATATTCTGCCTGAATGGAAGGCAACAAGAGGTTAAGCCTGACATAATATAACAGAGTCTCATTGAAAAACACGAAAATATTGGGCCTGTATGAGGTGTTGCGCAACGGAAACTCCTGATTGGATGCGCTAGGATTATTCTGAAGAGAGGGAGTTCCGTTTAGAAACAGTCATTAAACTTTATTTTCATAAAATAATAAATTTAAACACTGAATAAGAGGTAAAATTAAATTAAAGTTTGCCGTTACCTGTGAGGGGCGTCATGAGGAGTAATCATAGAAAATTGAAGGAAGAACAAGATAAATTTACACAAGCACATGAGATTCGCGATAGAAGAACAAAGATGAAATGAAGTTACCCTTTCTCCATGTAACTATGAACAACACATATGTGCTTCAGATACAGTAACGTTGCAATAAATGAAGTAGCAGAGAGTATTCTCACAAAAAGCAAATGTACGTAAAAAAGGAACCACGTGGATGCAAAACTCAATACAGTGGGACACTCCCAAACTATTTGAATATCTACGAACAAATTAATTAAACAGATACGCGCCACGATTAGAGAACGAAAATGAGTTGCGGTGGAAACGAGGAAACTACGATTACGAAGAGCTGAGTATGTGGTCTATACGAACAAAGAAAATATTCATGATCTGAATTTTAGAACATAAAATCAGTTAAACATGCTTAATCACGATGACAAGGGGCAGTACCAGCTTCCCTTCATCAATTTGATTAATATTGGTAGGGTGTGTAGGGCGCGACTAGGATTTTAACAGGAGCACACAACTCTCAGCCGTTTTAGAGGAAATCGAGTTTGAAAATTTTACGCACTCTTCTTTATTTCATGTGGTCGCTGATAGTCTAGAAGCCTGCAGCCGAGAGTGGTAAGTGGTTACTTTCAAGAGCGCGAGGTCTATGGATTGAATATCCCTGCCGTCACTTCCTTTCTTTCTATCAACGTAGTTATTGTCACTACGTCAACTGTCATTATTGAATGATTCAGTGATTATTTTCATAATCTTTATCCTGAAAAAATGAGAAAAATGTTTTCGTAATGAGATGGAAAGAAAATGGATAGACGTGAATTATCAATCAGATCAGTGTAATCATTTTGTTTATATATTACTTTATCTACATGTGTAGCAAGTATGGAGTACTGTACAAACAAGTATGATACTGATCGCAGAAACATGGGGCACAATAATTATTGCTACGTACAGCATTTACAATAAAGGCTGAATCTTTGCATGTGTACGGTTTTTTCGATGTGTCTATTGCAAAAGAAACTTGGATTACATTCGTAAGCAAAACTCCGTGATAACAGAATCCGAGGCGAACCACGTACACCTGTTGTTAGAATTACCGGAAATAACAGCACCGGAAGCGAGATTTGATTCACAGACCTCGCGCCTAGGAAACTAAGCGCTTACCCGCTTGATGCAGAGTTCTTGGTCACTAGCGACCATAAGAAGTATGTATGCACGAATGTCCAAATTCGATTTTCTCGATAACGGTTGAGAGTTGTGTCTTGCTATATACGTATGTTGAAATACTAGTCGTGACTTACACAGCCTGTCAATATGAATCAAACCGGCGAGGGAAAGTTCCTACGGTACCCTTGTTAAAATTTAATATCACGTGGGTGCACTGTACGAAGCACGAACGGAAAACGCAGAAGGCAAACTCTGAACGAATTTACTAACACATGGTGTGAACTACAAGGCAAACTTAAGAAATCACTAATAAACAAAAAGAAATGTATTTAGAACATGAAATGAAAATCCAGTCACACGCACGTTCACAGCTTAGGAAAAACCATTCAGCATTTCATGATGGAATGTATTTCCATACTACAAGTTCTGTAGGATAAAGTAAATACCAGAAAAAAATAAAACCTCTAAATTACACCATTCCCCACTCTGTACATAGTTATAAAATTTATGTCTGAGCTTGAGGCTATAAAAGTACACTGAAGCGCCAAACAAACTTGTGTAGGCATGTGAATTCAAATACAGAGATATGTAAACAGACAGAATACGGCGCTGCGATCGGCAACGCCTTTATAAGACAAGTGTCTGGTGCAGTTGTTAGATCGGTTACTGCTGCTACAATATCAGGCTATCAAGATTTAAGTGAGTTTGAATGTGGTGTTATAGCTGGCCCACGAGCGATGGGACACGGCATCTCCGAGGTAGCGATGAAGTATGGATTTTCCCGTACGACCATTTGACCAGTGACCCGCGAATCTCAGGGATCCGGTAAAACATCAAATCTGCGACATCGCTGCGACCGGAAAAGATCCTACAAGAACGGGACCAATGACCACTGAAGAGAATTGCTCAACGTGGCTGAAGTGCAACCCTTCCGCAAATTGTTGCAGATTTCAGTTCAGGGCCATCAACAAGTGTAAGAGTGCGAAACATTCAACGAAACGTCATCGACATGGGCTTTCGGACCGAAAGCTCACCCGTGTACCCTTGACGACTGCACGACACAAAGCTTAACGCCTCGCCTGGGCCGTCAACATCGACATTGGACTGTTGATGACTGGAAACATCCTTGTCGGATGAGTCCCGTTTCAAATTGTATCGAGCGGATGGACGTGGACGGGTATGGAGACAACCTCATGAATCCTTGGACCCTGCATGTCAGAAGGGGACTGTTCAAGATGGTGGAGGCTCTGTAATGGTATGGGGCATACGGAGTTGGAGTGATATGGGACCCCTGGTACAATCGTGGACAAAACGAGTGAGACCTCTCGCCTTTTCGTTATGCTGATCCCCACAACTTTAAAGTCTGCTACACAGCATAACAGACAAGGAGACGAAGTGTTACCAACATACTATGCACAGGCGTGAAACTGAAAAACTATCCGAACTATGCCACACTGTTTTCAATCATGTGTATGACTATATTAATGCTGATCAGTGTGTTAAACAAAACACGTAAATATAAGATATAAATGAAAGAAGAAACGCTAATTAGTATGAACTGTACTAATAAAAATTAATTTCAGCTTATCGAGATAACATAAGTGTTTTAGTAATACAAAGTACCCCAGATCGTTACGAATTAGCAAAATAATGTGCGTATTCGGCCGCGAAACGGTCTGTGTCAACGTTCAGGACCAATCATATTGGATTACCGTTGCTGACCTAGCATGAAAGTGTGCAAATTTAGCAATGCGTGAAGATTCATAACGAAATTCAGTTAAAAATCATTCAGTGCCACACTTAAGTCAATTCATATTGACACCCACAGGGCGCCGGTATAGAATAAAGGTAGCAATAAAACGTATTGGGGGTGCGATAATTTCTTAAAATTTCATCACTGATAGTCTATCTGCCTCCATCGAGATTAGAACCGAAAACAAACCAGACCTCCCTTGCAGTAGCATACACCTTTCACTACGGTGGCAGACAACCCAGGCAAACAGCCCTCTATTATTACCCCAGACATGAATAAATCGGCAATTTCACAATGAAAATGGCAATATGATCTTCAGTTTCTGTTGCATAGAGCTTTCTGGACTCAAACACATGAATTTTCTACCTTTATGTCACCGCTTATGTGACAATCATTCGGGATGTTTATCAAAATAACAAGATACTGTTATTGCCGGGTAAATTTAGTAGGATAATTCTGCACCACCCCAGGAAATAAACGGCTACAAAGCTGACAAATGTGTTATACAAGGTTTCTAATTCTCCATTAGACTCACCACAGCCTAGCAATGGGAATGCTCGCACTTCTAAAACGCGGTGGCATTAATATTTGGATCTGAATTACCACGTGTATAGGCAAATGGATTTTATTAGCATTCCTGTAAACGTGATTTGGATCGAAAGCGTAGCTACGAGTAATATGCTGATGTATATACTGCAACTAGAACATTTCGAATAAAGAGTAGGGATAATTATTTATGCGGCCCTCATCTTTAGTAACTGTCGTAGCTATTTTGGTCACCTAAATCGGTAAAAATGGAACCCTACTAGTCTCACTTTCTTGACCGTCTATCTGTCTACCCAACCCTTAAAACCTGTTTACCTCGGGTACGGGTAGACATAATAAGCGGAAATGTATCACTTCCTGCGGTATATGGTCCCGTGGTGGTGTAAAAAAGTGAGCTTCTATGTCAACGCAATCGAAAGATACGGCCGTTTATGTAAAGAAAATTTACACGAAAGGACAAAAAATGGCTCTAAGAACTAGGCGACCAAACTGCTTAGGTCATCAGTCCACTAGACCTAGAACTACTTAAACCCACCTAACCTAAGGACATCACACACATCCATGCCCGTGGTAGGATTATAACCTGCGACTAAAGCAGCCGCGCGGTTCGTGACTGAAGCGCCTAGAACGCCGGCACGGTAGCTCAGCGAGTCCGGTCAGAGAGCTGGTTGACCTCTGTAATAAAAAAAAAAAAAAAACTGAGTGGAAGGATCAACAAACGAACTTTAACGGATGTCTTGTGACGTCCGCGACGACCAAACACAACGAAAAAAAAGAACCGCTCGGCCACCGCACCCGGTTAAACCCTTTTCACCTAATGTATAATGATAATATATACTGTCTAGTGAGGATAAACTGTATTCGCCAGTAACTCAGATCGTTTGATCACGGGACTTGTACGAAGCTTCATTCAAATTTTGTTCGAAGTCTTCTGTGATAGCCACATAAAAACACCCTAGGAAAGTCGTATGCGATATCCACTTCTGAAGACGCTGGCAGATTCTGCAGTACTATAACAAGTAGTTAAGAATTCATTGGTCCATGCGTGACACTTTATTTCAGTATCAGTTTAACGCGCCTAGGTGTTTGTATATGGCTGAAAATAATAAACAAAAAATAAATAAACAGCAAACAACTTCGATGTTCAAATCAGATATAACTCACATGTCGCAATTACAACATAATTTCGTTGCTACATCTACGTGTCTACATCTACAGGATTTCTTTGCAATCCAAACTTACATGCCTGCCAGAGGGTACATCGAACCAACTTCGGACTATTTGTGTACCGTCCCACTCTTAGACTATCAGTAAAGCAATTTTAAGAAATTCTCGCGCCCCCAATACGTTTTATTGCTACCTTCGTTCTGTACCGGCGCCCTGTGGATGTCAATATGAAACTGTCGTAGAATTTCATACTTGTTACCGCCTACTCTTTCCTCTTCTGTCAATAACTGAATTGATGTAAGTGTGGCACTGAATTATTTTTAACTGAATATCGTTATGAATCTTCACGCATTGCTAAATTTGCACACTTTCATGGTAGGTCAGCAACGGTAATCTAGTATGACTGGTCTGAAAGTTGACACAGACCGTTTCGCGGCCGAATGCGCATATTATTTTGCTAATTCGTAACGATCTGGGGTACTATGTATCACTAAAACAGTTATGTTATCTCGATAAGCTGAAATTCATTTTTATTGGTACAGTTCATACTAATTAGCGTTTCTTCTTTCATTTATATCTTATATTTACGTGTTTTGTTTAACACACTAATCAGCATTGATGTAGTCTTACACATGATTGAAAACAGTCTGACATAATTCGGATGGTTTTTCAATTTCACGCCTGTGCATAGTATGTTGGTAGCACTTCGTCTCCTTGCCTGTTATGCTGTGTAGCAGACTTTAAAGCTGTGCGGATCAGCATAACGAAAAGGCGAGGGATCTCGTTCGTTTTGTCCACGACTGTACGTCTGGTTATAACTCTAACAGGTGGAAAGTACGTAAGCATCCTGCCTTATCACCTGCATCCATTCATGTCCATTGTGCATTCCGACGGACTTGGGCAATTCCAACAGGACAATGCGGCACCCCGCACGTCCAGAGTCGCTACTGAGTGGCTCTAGGAACACTGTTCTGAGTTTAAGCACCTCCGCTGACCACCAAATACCCCAGACATGGACATTATTTAGCATATCTGGGGTGCGCTGCAACGTGCTGTTCAGAAGAGATCTCCAGCCCTTCGCACTCTTGCGGATTTATGGGCAGTCTTGCAAACAGAAGACCAGTGGAGCCGGCAGTGTAGGAATAATGGCAGGATGATAAACTCCTGGCGATACAACTTCAGGGCTTGGAATGCTTCGCGCTTTAAAAAAGAACGCATTTGTGATGGAAGGTTGACGTTTCTTCCTTTAAGTCTAAAATTTATGGCACCAGTTTTTAAAGTTTACCGTTAGCTTCTCGTTCTTTCAATGCTACCCGAGAAAATAAAAGCCCTGATAACCATTAACCAGTGACTGCTGCCGCTGGAAATTAACGCTACTAGTCACTGTCAGCATTAAATCACCTGAATCTAAGATGACTTACGGATAGTTATATCGTTCATTTGTCAGAGTTGTTTCCTTCTTCCCGAATAGGAACCATGATATCGCCCAATGTACGTCGTGGAGAGCTCGTTGCTACCTCTTGCAGAGATCGACTTAGAAAACTTAAAACAGATGTGTATTATTATCAATCGATGGAGCGTACAAAAAATTGACAAATATACACTTTACCAGTGAAATCTTCAAGGGCATCAACCAAGTAGTAGCGCCATCTTGAAGCAGGTAAACCTTCGGTGACGGTGAAGCGGGGCGTGGTTGTTATCGAGTTGCCCTCATCTACGTGGGAATCTGGCCGGGACACACTCTTCTCTTTTGAAGGCACATGACTGACCCATCCGATAATCCCATATCAGAGGAGCCTGTGATCCTTTAAGCATAAAAAAATCACATGCCGGTAGGACTTGTCACTTCTCTGGCAGGTACAAAACATGCTGAAACGTTGCTTCATAACACAGAGATAAGATATAATAAAAAGATTCCATCGATGAAATTCTCTGAGAAGCCTGCGTTTCTGTAAATTACTACATAACCTGTCAAATAACTTTAATAAAATCAGCAGCATGTAACAAGCTTTTCAAAGCTAAATGAACCCTCTCTGTTACGGATACTACCGTTATATGTGTTGCAAAATTATTTTAAAAAAATAAACTTTAAGACTACGTCGAATGAATGTGTGAACTCGAGTTATCTTGTAGCGTATTGTAATTGCAAGTGGTGTGCTTACTCGTTGGTATTGTTACAAAAAACTTTATGTGCATTTATTGGGCAATGCAACTCCCGGTACCAATAAAGAAATACAGTCACTGCAAAAATACATTCAGCCCCTTAGGAACTGAATCCTCTGTCCCTGTTCAAAACTGATAACTTTGATCCCTGTGCAAATGGCAGATAAATTAAATTGTATTGCCTCTAAAGCATCAACGGTTGAACCAATATATTCTGGTCTCTCATAAAAATATATAAATATGCAAAGTACAGGCTCAGCGATGTGCAATGCTGGCGGTAATACTTTCAAATGCACATGAAATTCCTTTGGCTGATAAACGAGAAAATTTACGAAAAATCCAACTGGTTTAAAAAAGCATATGACCAGGAAAGGGAGGCGCTACTTATTGTGGTGAATTACTAATGCTGAGTTTTTTTTAGCAAAATTATATTGCAAGTTAAGTTTGTCTTTTCAAAAATATGTGCAACTGAAGTTACATTGCTTAGAATAATGTATCATATTTACTAATTGATCCACATACACTGAGATTTATACACCAAGTGTTATCTGTTCTCACTAATCCAGCATAAATGCAAGTCATCAAATTACACATAGCTCTGTTAACAAATCTTAGAAGCATTACAAAAGTGAAATATCTAACGAGCCTTTTTATCAAATCAGTTGACGTACATTCTGGGATTACTCAAAAATTACAAATTATAAGCCAACTCATCTATACTAGCGCGCTGGAAAAACAAAAATCATAATTATTTAACATCTTTACCTTGCTTGCATGAAGACTTCTGCTTCCATGTTCAACAATATTATTGACATACCTACATTTATCTGACACTTGGTGGCTAAACATAGCACACCACAAAAACTGCCTACTCCATCGTCTTTCGCTCACAGGCAGCTACCACTGTGCGCCCAGCGCTCTCTTACTCCAAGACTACAATCTCAGACCAGAAGCAGTATCTTTGGTTCTGCGGTCGTACACAGTCAGCGATCCGCATTATAAAGCCTGTCAGAGACATACATCGTTTATAGTATACTAGTTTTATTTTAATTTATATTAATATTCTTATCATATTCTGATGCCACATACGAGTATGCCCCAGGAGACTCCTTTTAGTGTTTTGAAGCACGTTTTCTAAAATCTTAACACGTTATGGAGAAACGGAGACTTCTGCCTCAAACAAGACTCCTGTCAGTCTGTCTCTTCGTAATGGTTTGACCAGCTCATCATAAACTGAAAACATGGATCTCTGAAAAGCGAGATTGGATCTGATGTGCCAACCCTAAGAACAAGACAGTATTACAATCTCAAATTCTTCACAAAAGACACCAAAGTAGATAAGGTTACGACAGCTGAGATACCTCAGGTAGGACACGCAAAGGCCGTTGAAATTATTGTTTACTTGTTATCCATTCACTTTCAAGACTTTCAGCACCATAATGGGGCAAAGTGAGAAAATAACTGTTAGAGTTTAACGTCCTACTGACATCCAGGTCAATAAAGCACTATCTCAATAGGTCATGGATAGGAAAGGGGGGGGGGGGGGAGGCGAGGGGTAAATTACCAAAGAATCTCTTCTGAAATTCGCATGTTATTTTTTAAACAGACCTTGCAAAGCCAAAATCCGTTGGATGTGACACAGTTCAGAGACTTATGATAATGGATTAATACTCAAAAACCTAGTCTATGGGTACCAAAACTGATCCGTGGATTCCAAGATGGCTATGCACAGCGAATGGCTGAAATCCATTCCTGAAATACAGTGATAAACTCTCAATCTCGAACAACTTTGAAAATTTGCTTTATATCTTTATCCGTTTTCGTGATACAGAGGATCAAATTTACGCTGCCGTTACTCGTAAATTAGGCACGTAAAAGTCGGTGCGAGGGGAAAACATAATGTATAAAGTGACGTAGAGAAATATGCTGTGAAGTGTCTCCCTTTTCATCTGAAGCATTCTTGGAACCCCATATTGTAATACTGAAACACATGCAAAACTTTTTTGCAAGTGAAATTCGGACTGAGGCGTATAATTATTAGTTTTGCGTTATTTCAGTTTCACGCAAGTAGCTACGAAAATTTTATTGAGCCGTAAAATTCTTTTCATTTGAGTGGCAAGTCTTGCTGTATAAGGGGAAAGAAGGGAACCGTTGGGAAATACCAATGCTGGAACACATTAGTATAATTTGCCTCCGAATGTTTTATTTTAATATTTTTGACGCAAATGATTTCAGTTTTCCAGCATTTTGAAATACCTATCTGTGAGAAGTGTTCAAATAAAGCATTTGGAAACGGATAAAACAAAATGTTATTAACATTCATTTGTGGAATGTCGAAGCGAAACAAATAAGACTGCACACTATTATCTGCTATTGTTCACATCACTGCAGGCTTGAATGACCAGCGTCCCTGTTTAACTGCGTCGGTAAAGCGTTGTGCGTTGGGTTATCTTCGCTAAGTAATGCGGGCGAGCTAAGCTGCCGCATAATAAGTGAGGTTATTACTGTGCCCGACTACAAGCAGCTGAAGCTCCGCGGAAAATAAAATCCAATGAGGTAATAACAAACGCGGAATAACACGCAGTGCAATGTTTAGGATTGTTCTTACGATGAATAGACTATAGTGGATGTGAATGAGTTACAGTTAGGGGGAGCTTTTATGAGTGAGAGGTGAGTTGCGGGTTAAAAAGAGTGCGAATATTTTTTCGTGCCAAAGTTTTGGGAAAATTTTTAATGGTGCTGAGTAAGGCATCGCACTTCTCAGTCAGTCTTTTAAACAAGAGCATATTCGTCTCTTATTATGCTCCGACAGGAGTACCTTTCAACTGCGCCACATTGCGTAACACGACTAAGCAGACATGGGTCATGTTAAGGAACTTGAGATTACGTCTTTGCACAACTGAATAAATGTAATCAATAAAATTTTTCTGGGTTTGTGATCGCATTATCAATATGTAAAACTACCGACGTTTGGGTCACTATTGCAAGTGACCTTCTTCAGGGTATTTTTTTAAATTTATTGTGACAATGAGTGCGGAAGCCTACGTTTATATTGAATAAATGTAATTTGTGTTTTACCATTTGCGTTTAACCACACTTTATTATGAAACATTTTCGTTTTTACCTAAGCATGCTGCACTTTTCATTTACGATTTACTGTACAGGGTGTACGGGCTAGAGCTATACACAAACAAATCCTTATAACGAAAGAACCCAATATATTATGTAGTTGGGTAAATAATCGACAGACACTCTCCTCACTATTTCATGCAGAGCGCTGAGTTGCATGGCGGATGCGCACCGGTGACAGGGCAGATCTGTCTCGAGGAGGGGTAGTGTAAAGGCTAAGAATCTACATTCGCATCGTGGAGGCTCTGGAGTCGGAAACCTGTCCGGCCACACATATACAGGGTGTTACAAAAAGGTACGGCCAAACTCTCAGGAAACATTCCTTACACACAAATAAAGAAAAGATGTTATGTGGACATATATCCGGAAACGCTTAATTTCCATGTTAGAACTCATTTTAATTTCGTCAGTATGTACTGTACTTCCTCGATTCAAATTGTAAATTTTCACACTCAACATGTGTGGGCAGACGAGAATCCGCATGCAATTGTGCAATCGCGTCATCAACACAGATTTTCTGTGAACGTTTGGCCAGGCATTGTTGGTGATGTCTTGATTGGGCCCCATGTTTTTCCACCTACGCTCAATGGAGCACGTTATCATGATTTAATACGGGATACTCTAACTGTGCTGCTAGAACATGTGCCTTTACAAGTACGACACAACATGTGGTTCATGCATGATGGAGCTCCTGCTCATTTCAGTCGAAGTGTTCGTACGCTTCTCAACAACAGATTCGGTGACCGATGGATTGGTAGAGGCGGACCAATTCCATGACCTCCACGCTCTCCTGACCTCAACCCTCTTGACTTCCATTTATGGGGGCATTTGAAAGCTCTTGTCTACGCAACCCCGGTACCAAATGTAGAGACTCTTCGTGCTCATATTGTGGACGGCTGTGATACAATACGCCATTCTCCAGGGCTGCATCAGCGCATCAGGGATTCCATGCGACGGAGGGTGGATGCATGTATCCTCGCTAACGGAGGACATTTTGAACATTTCCTGTAACAAAGTGTTTGAAGTCACGCTGGTACGTTCTGTTGCTGTGTGTTTCCATTCCATGATTAATGTGATTTGAAGAGAAGTAATAAAGTGAGCTCTAACATGGAAAGTAAGCGTTTCCGGACACATGTCCACATAACGTATTTTCTTTCTTTGTGTGTGAGGAATGTTTCCTGAAAGTTTGGCCGTACCTTTTTGTAACACCATGTATAGAAGTCTACAAGTTGCCCCTAAATCAGTTGCTAAACAACATCACAATTACAGTCATTAAGTGTCAAAGAACGGTCAAAAATGGTGATCGGATGCTTTTATAGACCATCTGGGTCAGGATCTGTAGTTTTAGAGTGCCTCAGACAGAACTTGTAGAATATCGTTTGTAATTTTTCTGATCATGCCGTTGTAATAGGGGTGACTTCAACTTGCCAGGTATACATTGGGAGTGTTATGCCATCAAAATCTGGCGCCAGAGACAGGGAGGGATTCGTGTGGCATTGTTCTGGATGCCTTGTCCGAAAATTGCCTTCATTCATAAGATAGAGAATCAACTCGTGAGGGTAGTGTCTTAGACCTCCTGGCAACAAGTAAATCTGAATTTATCGAATCAGCTAACGTAGAGGAAGGTATCAGTGAGCATAAGGCTGTGACAGCATCTATGACGACGGGTCCTACAGGGAATGTTAAGAAAGGTAGCGAGATATATTTGCTCAGTAGGGGTAACAGGGTACAGATTTCAGAATATCTCAATAGTCAGCATCAAATATTCGGTGATGAGGACGAAGATGTGGAGAGCACATGGAAAAAATTGAAAGGCATCTTTCAATATGCCCTAGACAAGTATGTTCCGAGTAAGGTTTTAAGGGATGGGAAAGATATACCATGGTTTAATAGCCGTATTAGAAAAGCACTACGTATACTAAGAGCACTTCGTCTCAGATTCAAGAGAAGTAAAAACCAAGCTGACAAACAAAGGCTGAACGAAGCGAAAACGAGTGTAAGGAGAGCAATGAGAGAAGCGTTCAATGATTTTGAAGGTAAAACGTTGTCAACCGACCTGAGTAAAAACCTGAGAGATTTTGGACGTATGTAAAATCAGTAAGTGGGTCAAAATCATCCATCCATTCTCTCAGTGTCCACACCGGCACCCAAACGGAAGATAGCAGAGAAAGCCGAAATACTGAATTTGGTTGTTTCACCGCGCAAGATGGTAATACTGTCCCTCCTTTCAATCGCCGTACGAACGTCGAAATGGCAGATATTGGGATAGCCGATATCGGAATTGAAAAGCAGCTGTAATCGCTTAGTAGAGGAAAGGCGTCAGAACCAGATAAGATACATATAAGATTCTATAAAGATAACGCTAAAGAACTTGTTCCCCTTCCAGCAGTAATTTATCGTAGACCGCTTGAGCAACGAAAGGTACCTAACGACTGGAAAAAAGCACAGGTCATTACCGTTTTTAAGAAAGGCCGTAAGACAGATTCACATAGACTTGTATCGTTGACGTCAATCTGTTGTAGAACTATGGAACATGTGTTATGCTAAAGAATTATGTCGTTTTTGGAAAATGAACATCCCCTATATAAAAATGAACATGGATTCCGCAAACAGAGATCCTGCGAAACTCAGCTCGCTCTGTTCCTCCATGAGAGTATTCCTCGATTTCAGTAAGGCACTTGACACCGTCCCGCATTGCCATTTAAATGAAAAAAATACGAGCTTACGGAGTGTCGGAGCACACTTGCAATTGTATTCAAGACTTTCTTGCAGACAGAACTCAACACGTCGTTCTTAACGGAACTAAATCGACAGATGTAAAGGTAATATCCGGAGTACCACAGGGAAGTGTGATAGGACCGTTGCTGTTTACAATATACGAGGGCAGTTCAATAAGTAATGCAACACATTTTTTTTCTCGGCCAATTTTGGTTGAAAAAACCGGAAATTTCTTGTGGAATATTTTCAAACATTCCCGCTTCGTCTCGTATAGTTTCATTGACTTCCGGCAGGTGGCAGTGCTGTACGGAGCTGTTAAAATGGCGTCTGTAACGGATGTGCGTTGCAAACAACGGGCAGTGATCGAGTTTCTTTTGGCGGAAAACCAGGACATCTCAGCTATTCATAGGCGCTTGCAGAATGTCTACGGTGATCTGGCAGTGGACAAAAGCACGGTGAGTCGTTGGGCAAAGCGTGTGTCATCATCGCCGCAAGGTCAAGCAAGACTGTCTGATCTCCCGCGTGCGGGCCGGCCGTGCACAGCTGTGACTCCTGCAATGGCGGAGCGTGCGAACACACTTGTTCGAGATGATCGACGGATCACCATCAAACAACTCAGTGCTCAACTTGACATCTCTGTTGGTAGTGCTGTCACAATTGTTCACCAGTTGGGATATTCAAAGGTTTGTTCCCGCTGGGTCCCTCGTTGTCTAACCGAACACCATAAAGAGCAAAGGAGAACCATCTGTGCGGAATTGCTTGCTCGTCATGTTGCTCTGGGTGACAATTTCTTGTCAAATATTGTTACAGGCGATGAAACATGGGTTCATCACTTCGAAACTGAAACAAAACAGCAATCAATGGAGTGTCGCCACACCCACTCCCCTACCAAGAAAAAGTTTAAAGCCATACCCTCAGCCGGTAAAGTCATGGTTACAGTCTTCTGGGACGCTGAAGGGGTTATTCTGTTCGATGTCCTTCCCCATGGTCAAACGATCAACTCTGAAGTGTATTGTGCTACTCTTCAGAAATTGAAGAAACGACTTCAGCGTGTTCATAGGCACAAAAATCTGAACGAACTTCTCCTTCTTCATGACAACGCAAGACCTCACACAAGTCTTCGCACCCGAGAGGAGCTCACAAAACTTCAGTGGACTGTTCTTCCTCATGCACCCTACAGCCCCGATCTCGCACCGTCGGATTTCCATATGTTTGGCCCAATGAAGGACGCAATCCGTGGGAGGCACTACGCGGATGATGATGAAGTTATTGATGCAGTACGACGTTGGCTCCGACATCGACCAGTGGAATGGTACCGTGCAGGCATACAGGCCCTCATTTCAAGGTGGCGTAAGGCCGTAGCATTGAATGGAGATTACGTTGAAAAATAGTGTTGTGTAGCTAAAAGATTGGGGAATAACCTGGTGTATTTCAATGCTGAATATAACAACCCCTGTTTCAGAAAAAAAATGTGTTGCATTACTTATTGAACTGCCCTCGTATATAAATGATCTAGCAGAAGGTGTCGGATACTCTTCAAGACTATTCACAGATGGTGCAGTTGTCTATACCGAACTAGCAACGCCAGACGATAGTATGGATTTGGAGAACGACCTACAGAGAATTGATGTAGGGTGCAGACTTCGGCAACTGACGCTGAAAGGAGAAAAATGTAACGTATTGCGCATACATAGGAAGAGAAATCCACTACTATACAGCTACACTGTTGATGACAAACAGCTGGAGTAAGCGTCTGCCGTATAATATCGAGGCGTAACTATCCAGAGCGACGTTAAGTGGAATGAACACACATAACAGATAGTGGGAAAAGTAGACACCAGACTCACATGATCGGAAGAATCCTAGGGAAATGTAACTCATTCACGAAAGAAGTGGCTTATGAGGCGCTTGTTGGCCCGATTCTTGAGTACTGTTCATCTGTCTGGGATCCCTATCAGGTAGGACTGAATAGAGAAGTAGAGAAGATCCATCGAAGAGCGGCGCGTTTCGTCACGGGATCGTTTAAGTGCCAAGAGAGCGTTACGGAGATGCTAAACAAACTCTTGTGGCAGAAGTTAAAAGACAGGCGTTGTGCATCACGTAGAGATTTACTACTGAAATTTCGGGAAAGCACTTTTCAGGAAAAGTCGGACAACATATTACTTCCCCCCACATACATCTCCAGTATTGACCACGAGGAGAAAATTCGAGAAATTAGAGCCAGTACAGGGGTTTACCGACAATCATACTTCCCACGGACTATTCGCGAGTGGAAGAGGACTGGAGGGATTAGATATTGGTACCGAAAGTACCCTCCGCTACACACCATTAGGTGGCTTGCGGAGTGTGATGCAGATGTAGATGTACAGTCAAAGTAACCGAGCTAATCATAACAATATCGACAGGGCCTATTTTCTCTGTTTTCCAAAATCATCTCCTCTCCCCCGTTATGAGTTGCATAAATATGATTTACATTTTGACTAAATTCTGCAAAGTAGGTGGAATTAAATGGTATTTAGTCTGATTCTTTACTAATATTACTGTATATACTAGGGTACTTGTATACGTATAAAAATGAAAACGGTGTTGATGAGCCAAGCATCGTTGAAGATATTAATGGATAATGAAATAATAAAAAGAGGGAGAGTGTAAGGAATTAAGTGAGCGTCGCATTTAAATTGTTTTGATACTGATATACTGGTAAGTAAAAAGCTATGGGTAATCTCAAATGGGCAAAGTTTAGTGCTAAAAAATAGAGCTCACTGATGGGAATATTCGACTGAAGCACTAGCAACTACTTGTCGTGACTGCCCTGTATGTCGGGAAATGAAACAACAGAGCTTTTGCCGCAAGTGCTGGTTTCCCCTTTCTTGCAAGGGTCTCAAGCGGATTCGTAAATTCCGCGAACCGCTCTCTGCAAATAGAGAGCTCCCAATTCAGATGGGGAGGAGTGGCTGGGCTTGGGGTGTGGGGATTATGGTAAGCAGGCGGCTGGAGGCTCCAGTCCAGGGGGGATATAACAGGCAGGCAGACAGGCGGCGGACCGCAGCTGGTCCAGAGTTGTGAGGACAGCCAGACACGGCGGGAACACGCTATCCGTCTTGTCCTGACGGCGGGCAAGCTACTTACACGGCCTCGGACCTCTGTGGACTCTAATGAGCGCTTGTCGTAGCGACTACCTGATCACCCTTCAACATTACTGTCCTCGACGAGGGAACAGCATTCCATTACGTGTAACGCTACGTTCTACACTACTGGCCATTAAAATTGCTACACCAAGAAGAAATGCAGATGATAAACGGGTATTCATTGGACAAATATATTATGCTAGAACTGACATGTGATTACATTTTCACGCAATTTGGGTGCATAGATCCTGAGAAATCAGTACCCAGAACAACCACCTCTGGCCGTAATAACGGCCTTGATACGCCTGGGCATTGAGTCAAACAGAGCTTGGACGGCGTGTACAGATACAGCTGCCCACGCAGCTTCAACACGATACCACAGTTCATCAAGAGTAGTGAGTGGCGTATTGTGACGAGCCAGTTGCTCGGCCACCATTGACCACACGTTTTCAATTGGTGAGAGATCTGCCAGGGCAGCAGTCGAACATTTTCTGTACCCAGAAAGGCCTGTACAGGACCTGCAACATGCGGTCGTGCATTATCCTGCTAAAATGTAGGGTTTCGCAGGGATCGAATGAAGGATAGAGCCACTGGACGTAACACATCAGAAATGTAACGTCCACTGTTCAAAGTGCCGTCAATTCGAACAATAGGTGACCGAGACGTGTAACCAATGGCACCCCATACCATCACGCCGGGTGATATCCCAGTATGGCGATGACGAATACACGCTTCCGATGTGCGTTCACCACAATGTTGCCTAACACGGATGCGACCATCATGATGCTGTAAACAGAACCTGGATTCATCCAAAAAATGACGTTTTGCCATTCGTGCACCCAGGTTCGTCGTTTAGTACACCATCGCAGGCGCTCCTGTCTGTGATACAGCGTCAAGGGTAACCGCAGCCATGGTCTCCGAGCTGATGACAGTCCATGCTGCTGCAGACGTCGTCGAACTGCTCGTGCAGATGGTTGTTGCCTTGCCAACGTCCCCATCTGTCGACTCAGGGATTGAGACGTGGCTTCATGATCCGTTACAGCCATGCGGATAAGATGCCTGTCATCTCGACTGCTAGTGATACGAGGCCGTTGGGATCCAGCACGGTGTTCCGTATTACCCTCCTGAACCCACCGATTCCATATTCTGCTAACAGTCATTGGATCTCGACCAACGCGAGCAACAATATCGCGATACGATAACCGCAATCGCGATAGGCTACAATCCGACCTTTATCAAAGTCGGTAACGTGATGGCATGCATTTTTCCTCCTTACACGAGGCATCACAACAACGTTTCACCAGGCAACGCCGGTCAACTGCTGTTTGTGTATGAGAAATCGGTTGGAAAGTTTCTTCATGTCAGCACGTTGTAGGTGTCGCCACTGGCGCCAAGCTTGTTTGAATGCTCTGTAAAGCTAATCATTTGCATATCACAGCATCTTCTTCCTGTTGGTTAAATTTCGCGTCTGTAGCACGTAATATTCGTGGTGTAGCAATTTTAATGGCCAGTAGTGTATTTCTCTGAGGAGCTAACAGAAGTCATGGGATAACGACATGCACGTATACAGATGGCGGCAGTATCGCGTACACAGTCTATAAAAGGGCAGTCATTTGTACTCAGGTGATTCATCTGAAAAGGTTTCCGGCGTAGCCGTCCGCTGTGGCCGAGCGGTTGAAGGCGCTTCAGTCCGGAACCGCGCTGCTGCTGATATCGCCGGTTCGAATCCTGCCTCGGGGATGGATTTGTGTGATGTCCTTGGATTAGTTTGGTTTAAGTAGTTCTAAGTCTAAGGGACTGATGACCTCAGATGTTAAATACCATAGTGATTAGAGTAATTTTTCCGTAGTGATTGTTGGCGCACAATGGGAATTAACAGACTTTGGATGCCAGTGCTAGTTGGAGCTAGTCCATGGGACATTCTATTCCGGAAATAGTTAGGGAATACAATATTCCGAGATCCACAGTGTCAAGATTGTGTCGAGAATACTAAATGTCAGGCATTACCTCTCACCGAGGAGGACGCAGTGGCCGACGGCCTTCACTTAGTGGCTGAGAGCAGCGGCGTTCGCATGGAATTGTCAGTGCTAACAGATAAGGAACACTGCATGATACAACCCTGCAATCAATGTGGGACGTACGACGAACGTATCCGTTACGACAGTGCTGCCAAATCTGGCATTAATGGGTTACGGCGGCATACGACCGGCGCGAATGCCTCTGCTAACAGCACGACATCTCATGCAGCACCTCTCCTGAGGTCGTAGACATATCGGTTGGACCCTAGATAGTGGAAAACCGTGGCCTGGTCAGAAGAGTTCCGGTTTCAGTTGGTAAGACTTCATGGTATGGTTCGAGTGTGGCTTAGACCCCACGAAGCGATGGACTCAAGTTGTCAACTAGGCTCTGTGGAAGCTGGTAGTGGTTCCATATTGGTATGGGCTGGTTTTACATGAAGTGGACTGGGTCCTCTGGTCCAACTGGACCGACCATTGACTGGAAATGGTTGTGTTCGGATACTTGGGAACATTTGCAGCCTTTCATGGAGCCAGCAGTTGTGGCCGAGCGGTTCTGGGCGCTTAAGTCTGGAACCGCGCGACCGCTACGGTCGCAGGTTCGAATCCTGCCTCGGGCATGGATATGTGTGATGTCCTTAGGTTAGTAAGGTTTACGTAGTTCTCAGTTATACGGGACTGATGACCTCAGATGTTAAGTCCCGTAGTGTTCAGAGCCATTTGAGCCTTTCATGGGCTTCATGTTCCCTTGAGAATGGGCCATTTCACCGGGCCACAATTCGAAAGAATGATTTGAGCACTCAAATCACCCAACATGAATCCCATCGAACATTTACGAAACATAATCGAGAAGTCAATTTATGCACAAAATCTTGCATCGATAATACTTCAACGATTATGGGCGGCTGTAGAGGCAGCATGGGTCAGTATTTCTGTAGGGGACTTCCAACGACTTGTTGAGTGTATGCCACGTCGAGTTGCTACACTATGCCTCGCAAAAGGAGGTCCGACACGATATTAGGAGGTTTCCCATGACTTTTGTCCGTCGATTATATGTGGCAACAGTTATGCTTAGAGAACATTCACACTCACGTGACTGAGCCGACGTATTCACACACTGCACTGAGAAAATGAGATAAATCATCAGCTCATGTGACACAGATATTGATAGGTTTGATCCCAAAATTCACCCGAAAGTAATATAGAGAAATATGAATTACTTTGCTGAAGAAGTTGAACTACAGCCGTTTTGTGTCAAACGTAATCGTTACTCAGTAAGAAAATTGCCACGAGACTCGAAGTAGAGATTCGTTACTGCCTGAAACATTCCGTTACTCGCATGGCGTTCCCCCCCCCCCCCCCCCCCCCCCCCCCCCCCCCGACACCCCCTGTAACACAGTTCACGTTGACTCGAACTGAACCAGTAGCTTTCGTATTCCTCCATTTCGTTACACTCAGAGAACATGGAGTTACTCGTGTGTCTTCTCCGTATGCAGTTCGCACCAACACTCTACTTTTCGAATTGCTCCAATTGCTCATCCTCAGTTGGAGCTCAAATTGCTCATCCTCAGTTGGATTGGCAGTGAAACGAGCGGGGCACACGGGAAATACGGCCCCCGCAACAAATTTGTGACGTTACACTAGTTATTTTGCCCGACAACCATCGCGAACGCTCCGCTACGTCCGGGGCGAGAGTGGAAATCTCAGTGAAAAGGTGCCCAATAAAGTCCTTAACTTTTTCATTTGTTGTCGAAAGCGCGAGTGTATTCAAACACTCATATATGAAATATTAAACTAGCCTAAAATAGTAGCTCACTCCCCGGTGGAGACCGTCGCTGCAAGTCTTAGGACCTGTGTGTCACGCGCTGTGACGTATGCCAACAGGGTCCGTGTATCTCATTGCCCCGGATATGGGGTGCCGAATACATTCTGTGACTCGCCTTGTTTTCTTTCCGGCGCGCAACTCGTGTTCACAGCGTGCCTATTCGACAGAATTTGCTAGCCTCAAATTTCTTGCTTCGGGTACTTTTCGTTAGCCTTGGTGTTGTTACACTCCCTGCGGGAGCAACAGTTACACCACACGTCAATTAATTCGACCTACCTACATTTTTTGCAAAGTGTTCAACTGGACTGTAAAATGAAATTGTATTCTGAGCTGAAGGGAGAAACTAGTTCTGTTGTTCAATGTCTTGTTATACTATTCGTACGAGTTTACAGTAATGTTGGTAAAAACTTTTTATTGATAGTACATCTTTAATTAATATTCAAAAAAGTGTGTAACACACTGCTATGTATATTTCCTGCTTGTTTCCAAAAGAACAAAAAGCTGTTACTGACTATGTGAGGGTTTTCAATCCAAGATAATGTCATATTTTTGCTGGTAAACTCCTTTAGGTCCATTTAATTGTATAGTTAGAATGTAATTCACTGAAGTAAACGTCACAGTAGAAAACACCGTTCGTGTACAACTACTTTAGGTCCTTTTATTATGTAATTACTATCTCCAAATTTGCATCTCCAGTTTAGATGAGGAATGATTTTTTGAGCATTGAAACTGCAGAAATCTTGTTGGACTCCGCCAAACGACTCTACGTGAACGAATTAAAAACGAATAAAATTCGAGTCTCGTTTACAGCTGTCGGTCTTCAAGGTCTCCTGAACACGGAAATTCAATGAAAAAAACGTCGTGGCGTGGGACCTGAGCGTGCGGCCTTGGTCTGGACGCAGACAGCAGCTAACGGTACACCGGCACGGGGCTGAGTAATTGAAGTGAAGGACGCGGCACTCCATTTGCATTTGATGTGTGGTATGTGAGAAAGAAACAACTGTCGAGAAATATCTTACACTGGTTCAGAAGTCTCGGAAGCGAAGCATTCTGCTCGCTACTATTGGGCTGTCCGTTCGTGTTTTCCTGATCATAATGACCAATATCATTACTACCCTGGCTGCGACGGTTTTCAGAATCCTGGGTAAAAACTCATCACGTTCAAGGTTTGAAGGCCAAGATTCTCTTCCTTTGACAGTTTCTCTTCACGATCAGGAATGGCATAAAATGTAATAAACACTATCTACGTTTTACCTACCATCCGCAGTCGAGTACATACTGTTCAGATTGTCAAAGCTGCTTTACACCGCGCTACATAAAAATTACCGAACTATCAGTTTAATAAGCCACGGCTGCAAAATACTATCACCAATTCTTTACAGACGAATGGAAAAACTGGTAGAAGCCGACCTCGGAGATGATCAGTTTGGATTCCGTAGAAATGTTGGAACACGTGAGGCAATACTGACCCTACGACTTGCCTTAGAAGATACGTTAAGGACAGGCAATCCTACGTTTCTAGCATTTGTAGTCTTAGAGAAAGCTTTTGACAATGTTGACTGGAATACTCTCTTTCAAATTCTGAAGGTGGCAGGGGTAAAATACAGGGAGCGAAAGGCTATTTACAATTTGTACGGAAACCAGATGGCAGTTATAAGAGTCGAGAGGCATGAAAGAGAAGCAGTGGTTGGGAAGGGAGTGAGACAGGGTTGTAGCCTATCCCCGATGTTATTCAATCTGTATATTGAGCAATCAGTAAACAATACAAAAAAATCGGAGTACGAATTAAAATCCATGGAGAAGAAATAAAAGTTTTTGAGGTTCGCCGATGACATTGTAATTCTGTCAGAGACAGCAAAGGATCTGCAAGAGCAGCTGAACGGTATGGATAGTGTCTTGAAAGGAGGATTTAAGATGAACATCAACAGAAGCAAAACGAGGATAATGGAATGTAGTCGAATTAAATGGGTGATGCTGAGGAAATTAGATTAGGAAATGAGATACTTAAAGTAGTAAAGGAGTTTTGCTATTTGAGGAGCAAAATAACTGATGATGGTCGAAGTAGAAAGGATATAAAATGTAGACTGGCAATGGCAAGGAAAGCGTTTCTGAAGAAGAGAAATTTGTTAACATCGAGTATAGATTTACGTGTCACGAAGTCGTTTCTGAAAGTATTTGTATGGAGCGTAGCCATGTGTGGAAGTGAAAAGTGGACGATAAATAGTTTGGACAAGAAGAGAATAGAAGCTTCCGAAACGTGGTGCTACAGAAGAATGCTGAAGATTAGATGAGTAGATTACTTAACTAATGACGAGGTATTGAATAGAATTGGAGAGAAGAGAAATTTTGTGGCGCAACTTGACTAGAAGAAGGGAACGGTTGGTAGGGCATACTCTTAGGGATCAAGGGACCATCAGTTTAGGATTGGAGGGCAGTGTGGAGGGTAAAAATCGTAGAGGGATACCAAGAGATGAATACAGTAAACAGATTCAGAAGGATGTTGGTTGCAGTAGGTACTGGGAGATGAAGAAGCTTGCACAGGATAGAGTAGCATGGAGAGCTGCATCAAACCAATCTCTGGACCACAACAACAACATATAAAAAATTCCTTCCATTAGTAAATTTTCCTAGCCGAGCGGTCTAAGGCGCTGCATTCATGGAATGTGCGGTTGATCCCGGCGGAGGTTCGATTTCTCCCTCGGGCTTGGGTGTGTGTGTGTGTTTGCCTCAAGATAATTTAGGTTAAGTAGCGTGTAAGCTTAGGCACTGATGGCCTTAGCAGTTAAGTCCCATAAGATTTCACACACATTTAAAAGTAAATTTTCCTCAGTTTTGTTCTACTCCTTCATCTACCCAGTGAATTTGTTCGGTATTATATAATGAATCTAGCATCCATAATAGTACGTCATTTCACACCTAATTACAGTTTGCAATATAGTTGTAATAATATTTTTCTTTATAGCTCAACTGCACATAATACAGAAATAGCATGTGTTCTAAATTCTCCACGAATTTGTATATCTGTTACATTGAGGTCACAAAAGTCTTAGGATGCTTCCTAGTATCACGTCGGACCCCTTTTTGCCCAGTGTAATGCAGCAGATCTATGTGGTATGGACTCAACATGTCGTCGGAAGTCCCCTACAGAAATACTGAGCCATGCTGTCTCTGTAGCTGCCCATAAATGCGGAAATGTTGCCAGTGCAGGATTTTGTACACGAATTGACCTCTTGATTAGGCCCCATAAATGTTCGATGGGATTCATGTCGGGCGATCTGGGTAGCCAAACAAATTTGCTCGAATTGTCCAGAATGTTCTTCAGACCAATAGCAAACAACTTTGACCCGGTGACATGGCGCGTTGTCATCCACAAAATTTGTCTGGGAACATGAAGGCCATGAATGGCTGTAGGTGGTCTCCAAGCGGCTGAACATAATCAGTTACAGTCAATGATCGATTCAGTTGGACCAGAGGACTCAGTCCATTCCATGTACGCACAGCCCACACCATTATGGAGCCACCATCAGCATTCGCACTGCCTTGTTGACAACTTGGGTCAATGTCTTCGTGGTGTCTGCTCCAGGCTCGCGCCATACCGTCGGCTCTTACCATCAACTCTTTATTTAAACCAAAGTTTTCTCTATTCTCATTACGTAAGAATTTGCCTGTAGCTCTAAGTGTGAAGAAAGTTCACGAAGTTTTTCTGGACGGATATCAAAATAATGTACCCTATAAACTCTTCTGGAAAGTGTTCAATACCTTTAGTACATCATTTAAATATCCTCGGTCTGACACTTGTTCTTAATGTGACGCTTCAGAGAAGCAGATATCTGCTGCTATCGCCAGTGACAAATCCGAACTGATGGTTCAGAAAGAAGTTCGGTCAAGAAAAGTGGAAGCTTTTTATAAACTAAAACGACACTTCAAACAGAATGTTCGACAGGCGTTAGTGACAGTTTTATCCTTAGCTTACATGCAATACCTTCCTGTACTTCCACTAGCAAGTAATGCAAAACGTTTTGCGAGAAAGCTATAATATTATGTTTTTGACGATCACGACCCCGTGGGGAAGCCGTAATGTTCACTTATCATGATGGAGCTCCCAAGAGCGAGCAGAACGAAGTCACCTTTTTATTGTTTCGTTATTTGAAAAATAGGAAACATCTGGAGAAAAGTTTAGTTTTGATTTCAGATAGAAGCGCTGGTCAGAATAAAACTGTTGTCATTATTTATTTTCTGTATTTCCTAGTGCACTGCCTGATTGTTCAACAGAACAACTTACCTCTGAGGTAAGTTATCTGAGAGGTTATTCTTACCAACGATCAAGCAGATTTCGTCTTAATTTCAGGTAATAAATAGAATCAGGTCTTTGAAGTACCTGTTGATTGGGACACAGTCATAACCTCTTCCCTAAACCATCCAACACCTTTGATTTTCGCATCTGCAATGTAGACTTGTCAGTGATATTAATCGTGAAAGAGCCTCTTGATCAGTGCCTCAAACCATTTGCAAAAAAACATTTAAACTGGTAAAAATGTAACACTGAGGCATCCATGAGCTACATTTTTGTGCGGGACAGTTATCCAGCGCCTTGGCGTACGGTTGCACTTAGAAACAACGGGATGGTTTCACGAAAGTTAACATTCAGTCAGATTTACAGCAATGTACTCTAGTTTTTAGAGGTCGAAAGCTCAAGATCTCATGGGGTATTTTCCTTTTTTGACTAGTGGCAGGCAAAACGTTTTCAATACACTGATTGTCTGTTTAGAGAAAGAAGATGGGCCGGACGTGGATATGATTGAATCTGAGGACAGTAGTGAAGAGGACCAGTGAAAATTGACAGCAAAACGATATACAACTTACTCGAAAGGTTTTTCGCTCTCGTGAAAAATTTTAACTTTTGACGAGGATTGTTTTTGTTATGAAGTCTTCTTGAAAATGGTTCAAATGGCTCTGAGCACTATGGGACTTAACATCTGAGGTCATCAGTCCCCTAGAACTTAGAATTACTTAAACCTAACTAACCTTAAGACATCACACACATCCATGTCCAAGGCAGGATTCGAACCTGCGACCGTAGCGGTCGCGCGGTTCCAGACTGAAGCGCCTAGAACCCCTCGGCCACCACGGCCGGCTATGAAGTCTTCTGTTGTATATGAAATTCGGATTTATGCTTACATTTGAAATATTTTCTAAAGCCGCATTTTTCAAAATTTTCAATCCAAAATTTTGCAAGCTTAATATTATTGTACTTCCATTTTTTTCAAAAGCTGAGAGTGATATTATAAAAACTACATGGTTCTATTTAAATAAAAGTTGTTTTACTCTCGGCAGAAAAAGAAAAAATGTAGACCGCAATGCAAAAAATATTGAAATCTTTTTATCTCATATCTGCGCACTTTGGATGTCGCAATTGCATATATGACCGGGCGTCATTCCTAACGTCTCATCGTCATCTACCTTAATGTAAGGGACGGCGAACGTAGGGCGAAAAATTCAGTGAGATGACGCATGTCATCTATCCGTGAATAACGTAAACTTTGTTGTTCCTATTTTCGAGCTTGCGTATGTAGACACGGACTAACTTGTAATCTGAGTAATTTGGTCTTAGAAAGAACCTACAAACTAGCCCATACTTCCCGCTGTTTCAAATCAACAGTCGTTGATTCAGCACACTGATCCGACCCGCGTTTTGCTAACCACTCCAACTGGCAAGCCAGCATTCCACTAACGCTCCACGAGTCATCTCGTCACAGCTGAACACAGGCTTCTCAAGAGTGGGTAGTTCAAAACACACATTTATGTCATAAAAAGTAATAAGGAGATTTATGTTCAAGTACTGACTGGGTTTTATGTCTTCTCTGTTGGCGTTTGATGAGCTTGTAAACACCTCAGTTGCCTGGCTAGTGCAGAAGACTCAGGTGTACGAGAGACAGACGGATATGGTTGGGACCAGGCGGTTCGTGCCTAAATTCTAAAGTGTTATAAATTCCACACATCGAAAAACAATGAAGGACTCAAATCTCGAAACGACAGCGTTGAAGACCTAAGAAGAAAAAAAAACCTACTGACTCTGAACTAAAATCCTGTCCATTGTTTCGGAGGTTATCGGCAGAAGATGCTAGAAACAAGCTAGAGGGATTGAAGTCCCGTTAGCAGTGCGTGTATTCCATTCCACTGCTTTGAGCTCGAAATCTTCCCAAGAGTAATTACACAGCTACAGCCAACCTTATTCACACATGCTTAATATTGTGGTTGCGGCGGCAAATGAGAATTCGCGCGCCATGAAAGTTCCCGGGGCACAAGAAATGGTTCGCTTTAATTAAATTTTAAGGTAGCACAAGTTTGGAGCAAAAAGTCAGATATGTAAACAGCTCGTTATGAAAAAATATACGAGGGCTATCCACAAAGTACATTACGTTATGGAATTAAAAATAAATAAAGTATTGGAATTTTTTTTTTTGTATGCAGATGAAAGCCACACTTAAATACTACTTTTCTACATAGTTGCCATTTAAATTAAGACACTTATCGTAGCGATGGACGAGCTTGGAAATTCCGTCGTCGTAAAATTCGGCCGCCTGCGCCTTCAAACACGTGGTTACCTCTTCTTGAAGCTGTGCGTCGTCATCAAAACGCTGCATAGCCAACCACTTCTTCATTGCTGGGAATAAGTGGAAGTCGCTCGGTGCCAGGTCGGGATTGTACGGCGGATGAGGAAACAACTCCCACTTAAAAGATTCGAGAACTTCACGAGTGGCATTTGCCGTGTGGGCCCGTGAATGAGCAAGATCTTTGAGCCCAACTTTCCCCTGCGCTTGTTTTGTATTGCTCTTCTGAGGTTGTGCAGAGTTTGGCAATACCTTTGAGAGTTTATTGTAGTCCCTCTTTCCAGGAAACCTACAAAAATCACACCTTTTCTGTCTCAAAAGACAGTTGCCACGTGGTTGAAGGCGCAGGCGGCCGAATTTTACGACGAAGGAATTTCCAAGCTCGTCCACCGCTACGATAAGTGCCTTAATTTAAATGGCAACTATGTAGAAAAGTAGTATTTAAGTGTGGTTTTCATCTGTATATGATAAAAAAAATTCCAATACTTTATTTATTTTTAATTCCAAAACGCTATGTACTTTGTGGATAGCCCTCGTATAATAGTGTTTTTGTAAGTCTTGCAATGATACGACACTCTTGCGCATGAAAACAGCGTCATGAAATTTGTGTATCAGCTTATTATATGCAGCGTCGCTTCCCGATAGAAATAGCTTCTGCACTATGGATCGTACTACACTGTCAACCAAAGGTATTAACTGTATCTTAGGAGATCGTTTTTATCGCTCTTTCAAATAGAACTCCGGGCACGAAATCCTTTTCCGACGTTTATAATCTCCAAAACCATCCATCAGAATCCTGCATGTTAGTACCATAATTGACATTGTTATTGTAGAAACCAAAGATTCTGCCCGCATCTCGTGGTCGTGCGGTAGCGTTCTCGCTTCCTACGCCCGGGTTCCCGGGTTCGATTCCCGGCGGGGTCAGGGATTTTCTCTGCCTCGTGATGGCTGGGTGTTGTGTGCTGTCCTTAGGTTAATTAGGTTTAAGTAGTTCTAAGTTCTAGGGGACTGATGACCATGGATGTTAAGTCCCATAGTGCTCAGAGCCCAAAGATTCTACAACAGGGCTGTCTAGCAGCTTAGCGTTACTCTCTGTCTTCACCACAGGGTGAAAACATCGCTGGATGTGCGGTCTGCGCTTGTAGTCAAATTAAGCTGGAATCATCACGTGATGTCGGGCGACGCTCTTTGTTGAAGACTACGTCAAGTTACGTCAGAACATTCCACAATGCATTTGAAAATGCGGCATTCACACAAATCGTCAACGAACCGTCACGCCACGTTGCGGCACGGCACGTCAACGTTCCTCGGCAAGAAAGTTTTGACAGTATCGTAAGTTAACCTATTTTCGCCGCGCTCGCTCGTGTTTCAGTAGTGGATTTTGAGCTTTTGTGTCTTCGTAATCTTTATTTCATTATTACGCTTTATCTTCGTGGCGAACTGCAGATGTTCCATAAGGACTTGGATATTTTTTCCATTGAGTGTTCTTACATAAGCAAGGCCGGATATCTCAAAGCGAAAAATATTTAGGTTTTACAATGACAGAAGAGATTTGACGTCTATTGCTTATGATGTTATTAGTTATGTAAGGAAAAATACGTAATGACTGAGGAAACAAGCTCCATTTATTTATTTATAGGTCTTGTTTGACGCGTTTGTCTCTATATATTTGCGCTAGTAAGTGGATGTCGATGTTTTGAACTGTTGTTTCACCTCTCAGCACATTGCGAAACAAAAGTAATCAAGAACACACGTTATGAAGTTTACTCTGGCCATTAAAAACTTTGTCGTTCTTAGTTACTCACGATATAATGACATTCAAAATTTGTAAGACACATTGCGGACAAACCTACACCGTTCCGAGATTACGTGACCATGGTGGCAATGTACGTTGATGACAAAAAATCAATTCTGCGCATATGAATGCTCACTCCAGAGGAATTTCTACTCTATAGTCTTCATACACGACGATCTAGCATTGCCACCGCCTAACGTAACAGTTGCGACCTGCGTCTCGTTTACGTTATCTACTGCGATAACAGCACCCCAAGTGCACAGCAAGTGACACAGCATCGCTTGAATGCGAATGCTACCGTTTACATTGATTTTTAATATAGTTTCTGCAATAGTGAGTGTATGTAGCGCCGTAAAAACGGACAATAACTAAAAAATGACACCACATTTCTTATTGTTTACTTTTCTAAGGACCCTGGGTGGTATCATATGGTTTATTCACAGTTCTCTTGTAACGCACAGATATTTACTGAAGAGTGTCCTTTTCTTTTAATAACAAGAAATTGCTAGTAAATACCCGAAGACCTGACTTTTTGCAGAAAGATGTTGTATATCTACACAATAACGCAAAGTTATCTTCGCTACACTTCCAGCCAAATCAGTGAAAGTGAAACGCAGAAAACTTATTGTGTTGATTTGGGGGGAGAGATCAAACAGCGAGGACATCGGTCTCATCGGATTAGGGAAGGATGGGGAAGGAAGTCGGCCGTGCCTTGTCAAAGAACCCATCCCGGCATTTGCCTGAACCGATTTAGTGAAATCACGGAAAACCTAAATCAGGATAGCCGGACGCGGGACTGAATCGTCGTTCTCCCGAATGCGAGTCCAGTGTGCTAACCACGGCACCCAGAAAACCTATATAGGATGTAATACCTACATTATTTAACGTATCATATGAGCCATCACATCTGTAGGTAAAGGGAAAACACACAGACGTTCTAATAAAACATTGAAAGCAATAAAACTGCTCCCCAGTACAGAAGAAACCAATTCCATAGTTGTTGCTATATGAGCCACGAATGGTAAGAATTCTCAAAAAAAAAAAAAGAATGTATTCCTTTGGAGATGCGAGTGGAGCTGTGGACGCTAGAAACTGGAGAGCCAAGTGGAGAAATCGGAATATTTCCGACGTACAATGTGGTGACAAAGGTCAAGGGATAGTGATATGCATGCAAACAGATGACGGAGGAAAGTATCCGTTAGTAAAGTGCGGACAAAAAAAAATGGTTTTCTCGCGTTAAGGAGGATCGTTTTGACATTAGTGACTCTCCACGTTCAGGAAGACCTTTGGGGTTTGATGAAGATCGTTTAAAAGTATTACTCCACAATGATCCAGGTCAATGTACTCGAAAACTGACAAATGTGCTGAAATGTGGTCATTCCACCTGAAACGACCCCTTTGAAGTTGTATAAGCAAATACCATATTAGCTAGGGCTCCTTGTGCTTGCCAAACACATGGTACACAAAGTAAGCGTGTACCCCCCTGAGGATTAATGTAATTATACCCTCAGGTGTTACAGATTACAGCAATGGAATGAAATGTATCACGGAAAGCCTTTGTATCACTTTACTTCAAATATCTTTAAAAATAAATGATTTAAGTACAAAATTAATCACTCAAATACATGTACTGTAGCACTAAACTGTGCGTCTGAAGTTATTCTGTCTCCCTTGATGATAATTGTTTTGGTTCCCATATTGTCTGTTATATTCATTACTATGGAAGTGTGATCTTTTTCTGTACCTATTATTCTGCCAACGGTTGTCATAAGGGTGGTGTCTTTTTTGGTCACGATTTGTGTTGTGAGAATAGCCTTGTCGTGTCCAGTTATTATTTCTTTCATCGCGGAATTGCGACGGATGTGACCTGTAATTGTTGTGTTCCTGTTTACGTGTTCCGCGATTGTCAGTGTCAATTTCCAGTTCTTGTAACAGTCCCTGAAAAGCTTCAATGTCGTCTTTGCAACGTCCTGCTAAAATAATATGTCATAAATGTTCAGGCAATTTGATTAAGCAAATGTGGATGAGTTCTGAGGGGCTGTATGGATTTGAAAGATACTGAATCTTATGCAACATGTCTTCAAAATATTTCATAAGACTGGAAAATTCAGATTGTTTGGAACGTTTCATCATTATGATGCTATGTTTTACTCGGTCTTGTGTAGCTTGAGACCAGTACGCTGAGAGGAAGGCATGATAAAATTCTCCTTCACTGTGGCAATCGTGAATGACCGATCGCATTCTTACTGCTGGTTCATTCTCTAAATAGCCACACACAAATTCTAATCTGTGCTCTAATGACCAGTTGGGAGGAAAAGAATGAGAGAAATGATGGAGCCATGCATGTGGATGAATGTCGTTGCCAGAATTCTTAAATGTTTTGAATTTACGTGCAGTAATGAACAGCTTATAGGCAAAATCATCATGTCGGCGAGTCGCATGTCTGTCATTGTTACGTCGTTTCGGCGGTTCCATCTCAAAATTCGGTGTACCTTGCCAATTTCTTTCATAATTTCCGAAGTGCCCTGAGTTATTATTTTGTGGCTGTTCCGTATTTCTATGTCCCTCTTCCCGTATTGGGGCGCGAGTGGCCTCTGAAATACGTAATTCTTGTATTACCTGTGTCAGCTGATCTTGTACTTCCTGGATTTCTCTTTGGTGTTGCGTATTAATTTGATTCTGATTTTGTTGGAATTTCCTAACTTGTTCACACTCTTCTGTGTCATTAAAGACTACCGGTTTTGTGTCATTCAGATTATCATCTACCTTCATAGATAAATTATTTAGCTGATCTGAAAGTTCAATTCCTTTCTCTGATAATGAACTAATTTCCTCCATGTGTCTTTCTACTGTGTCCTTTAAGTTTTCCTGAGTTTTCGCAAGTTGCATAACCGAATCGGTAGATGCAACTGAGTCAATTTTGGCTTGCAAGGTCTCATGATTTTCATGAACAATGGTTTGCAGTTCTTTTATGGCTGCTTCGTGATTCTGTAAGGCATTTTCATGACGCGAAAAAATAGGTTGGAAATGCTCACAAATTTGTGTTTTTACGTCATTACAGACTTTTTGATATTTCGATTCCATTTTATGTAACTCAATAGTTAAATCTTCACGTGTTTGTTCAAGCATGGTGTGAAGATTTTGTTCCATTGTGTCTAACTGTTGCTGTGTTTGTCTCTGGTCTTGTTCCATTGTTTCTAGCTTTTGAAGATTTAGTTCCATCGTGTCTAACTTTTGAAGCTTTTGCTGTGTTTGTCTCTGATTTTGTTCCATTGTGTCTAACTTTTGAAGGTTTTATCCCATTTGTTGCATTAATTGTAATAATAATGCACTGGTGTTTGAAACATGTTCCTCAGTGCTTTTCGGCAGTGAATTTGCACCAGCAACATTCACATTTTGACAAGCGGAAAATGTGTCTTGACTCATTTGAGAAAACGGTGAGAACCCTAAACCTGAGTCTACATCATTTGCAATATTGTATTCTGTCATTCCCGACTCCTGAGGCGAGCTGTTGCCGACCGATCGATCGATAATGCTTCCCTGTTCACTACCTGTTTCACTGTCTACGCCATTATTTGACGTCCGCTCCATTTCCCTATGCACAGTTACCAAATTACTACGTTGAATGTCTGTTGATTCATTACACAGCGGTGCTGGTAAGCTGCGCCGTCGTCACTATTATTTCTCTGTTTACTTTGGAGCCTAGTGTTACGTTTTTCACACGCCATTATTGTCACAATATTTCACGCGATAACACAGAAAATAAGAGAACACATTAACATAGCGCTGAAAATAATATCTAGTTAATTGCAAGCTGCGAAATACTTGGTGCAAATTTACATGCGTGCCACACCTGTTTTACTGTACAACAGTGAAAGACTGCAACTACAAAGGAGATTCTCTCTACAATTACGCACTAGCAATAAACAAAATCTACACTAATTACACAAACTACAAGAAAAAATCAGAAGATTCCAGTGAGGTATCCTGGCTGGGTCGCCATATGAAACGTCCCCTTTGAACAATTATACAAGACTGTGCTTAAACTGACACACAATATTTTTAGCGCAACACAATCTGACTTTCAAACATCCCTACAAAAGAATGGCCCTGACTAGCAATAACCTATACCTTTCATGAATCACTTACCTCATAAAAATCTTCGTTACTCGAACTACTGCAATACAGCGAGCGCCACTACTGCCAGCTAAATAAAAGATTCAAACTACGGAAGGCACTAACTACTGATAGGCATAGTTAGCAAATGAAAGATTTTGATAGAGAACAACAATGTATTTACCTTAATAGTGTTCAAAAGTCATAATATACATAGCAGTTCATGACATCCAGTCTTACAAATTTCAAAACTCCGCCATCTCTCTCCCCACATCCACCACTGCTGGCGGCTCACCTCCAACTGCACAATGCTATGCGCTGTTCACATCCAGCTGCCCAACACTGCAATGGCAGACAACAATGCAAACTAGCCACAGACTGCACACAGCACAGCCAGTGATTTTCATACAGAGCGCTACGTGGCGTTACCAATAAGAAAACATAAACAGCCTACTTACACACCATCGTAGGACATTTTCATGCAATGGTGGTGTTCAAAAATCGTATGTATAGGTGCCGCACTCTCTAAGCCAAAATATGAAAAATCAGCAGGTGACCATACGTGCATCTCTGCTTGCTCGTCATCAATCAGCTTGTGAACCACATCGACCATTCCCATACCGTACCGTTACTCGTGATGGGAAATGGTAACATCAGATAAAGAAAGGAATGGCTGAGCCCAAACAAAACAGCAACTTGCGTGCATCCACGCATCTGGTGGAACAGGGACAGTGTGGTGTACTTCTGATTGCTTCTACGGGTATATACATCACTGAGGACATTAACCGTAAACAACTGAGACGTCTTGCAGACGCAATCCAAGAACAACAACCATGGAGCCTGCCTGATGCGATGCTACTCCACAATAATGCTCGCCCGCATTCTGCTAGACTGATAAAAATCACTATACAGTGGTTAGGTCGTGAAGTCATTCCGCACGCACTTAATTCATGTGATCTTGCAGCCTCAGATTTTCACCTTTTCCGTTCTCTGTCGAACATCTCTAATGAACTTTCTTTGTGGGTGAAAACGCGCTCCGAACACGTGATTTCTCAGTCGCGGAATCGAGAAATTACACCGGCGTTGGCAGACTGTTGTAAATAGTAAAGGAGAATATATCGATTACTAGAGTCTGCCGTGCGGTGTAGCCGCGCGGTTTGAGGCGCCATGTCACGGATTGTGCAGCCCCTCCCGCCGGAGGTTGGAGTCCTCCCTCGGGCATGGGTATGTGTGTTGTTGTTAGCATAAGTTAGTTTAAGCAGCGTGTAAGTTTAGGGACCGATGACCTCAGCAGTTTGGTCCCTTAGGAATTCACACACATTTTTAACAAGAGTCTCCGTTACGTGCGTCTGTTGTGTTTACTAATCTTACGGAAAAACATAACGAACTTATGCACCAACACGCTAAAAACCGACAACAACAGAATTATTTGCTCCGCATCAATCAGCGGAGTAGGCTGGAATCACGCGCATATTCTAAAGCATTTCTTCATGAATAAATTGTAGCTTGTGTCAATGGATCAGTGAAGTTTAGCTGTTTTTACGTTTCTTTCACAGTAATTCATGTCTCTTGCTAATTTAATAAGGCATTGAAAGCAAAAATGTAACAATTATTTAGTGTATTAAGAAAAAAAGCATTAAAAACAAATTATCCTTTCAAAACACATGACTGCTTTCTCACCGCTTAGTTTGCTAGTGTCGCTCCAGCTGTAAAACGGTAATAGCTTTCACAGAAGAGTCCGCGACTGTACGTGTTTGACCATGATATTGGTGTAAAATAATTAAAGATCTTGTTTTCACTTTAAATCACTTACTCTTATTCTGTCATCAAATGTCAACATGACTGGTTTCTTACCATGGACTTTAATTCTTCCTATAGCTCGCAGCTTTTGCCTGACTTCATCTGTTGCCCTCTGAAAGCATCCGTTGAACAATACAGGAGAGAGTGAGCAGCCTTCTCTCAGAGCCTGCTTTACAGTAGCTTCTTCTTGATGCTCTCTACGTCTCATCACAGCCACCTCTTCCCTATACAATGTCTAATCTACGCTTCCGTCCTTATACGGTACTTTGTACCAAACACTGCTATGTGCAACGCTTTTCTAAGTCAACGAAGGCAATATGCAGGGTGTCCCACGAGGAATGGTCAGTATCCGGGGATATGACAGGAACGACAGCTCGAAGCAGAAAAGTCCACTAAAAATGGACTCTTAAATGAATACCTTAGGAGCTATGAGAACTTCATCTTCGAGACCGTTGAAAAAGCCTCTTCCATTTCAAGCTCTTTGCTTTCCATATTTCGGCACGAGACAGTATGGATCAAAACAAGCAGCTATTGCCCAGCAAACATGGGCTTTAAAATTTTTACCTTTAGAGCTATGAGTATTTGTTTAATAGATGTTTTTCACAGTAGCGAAGATGAAAAGTGGTCATAGCTCTGAAGGCATGCATTTTAGAGCCCATATTTACTAGACATTTTCATCTGGATGATCGCTCCTGTCATATGCGTGAATACCAGCCATTCCTCCTCGGACACCCCATATGTGTACTGAGCCATCTTTAATCTTCTCTCAAGAATTGATCACAAGCCGAGTATTGTTTCTCAAGCTCGCCCGGTAAGCCGTGCAATCTAGGCACTCCTTTCCGGGCGGGAAGCCATGCCGGTCCCCGGTACGAATCGGCCCAGCGGATTAGTGTCGTGGTCCGGTGTGCCGACCAGTCTGTGGATGGTTTTTAAGGCGGTTTCCTATCTGCCTCGGCAAATGCGGGCTGGTTCGCCTTATTCCGTCTCAGATACACTATGTCGGCGATTGCTGCGCAAACACTTCCTTCACGTACGAGTACACCATAATTACTCTACTACGCAAACATTGGGGTTACACTCGTCTGGTGTGAGACGTTCCTGGAGGGAAGGGGGTGGAGGTGGGGGTGGGGGGTCCACAGGTGGCCGAACTGCACAATAACCCTGGGTTCGGTGTGGGGTGGCGGTGGGGTGAGTGGACTGCTGTAGCCTGTTGTGGGGTTGTGAACCACTGCGGGCTACGGCAGGGACGAAGCCTCTCCGTCGTTTCTAGGTCCCCTGTTCCATACAATACAATACAATTGTTTCTCAAGTGCCCACACCTCTTCTAAAGCCAAATTGGTCGTTCCGTGATCACTGCATCTGCCTTCGCTCCTCCCGAGAACGATAAGGAAAAAGCTCTTCAGTTAAACTTCCAGGGAAAAATATGAAATTTATTGGCTTCAGTTAACGTCGCATTCAGTTAAATATTCCTATGTTTTATCAAACAGGTCCTCCATCTTGCCAATGGCTTCGTACTGCTACAATTCCTCTTTCTACTGAAAGTTTCCACGCTCACGAACGCAACGTACGGCCAGGAAAACACGAAAATAACTAAACAGGACTCCACCCTTTCGCAAGGGAACTCAGGAGTATTTGTAGGTTTCTATAAACGTATCTTCACGAAGGATCGCTAACCGAATTCCGAAGTGATTACCGCTCTAAAACGCTACGTCCGCCGCCTCTCCACTCCTTGATGGCTGCTGGTCGGTTCCTCTATTTCGCCGTCTTCAGAGCGCTGCACGCAATGATTTTACATTCAGGCGTTTCGCGTTTCCAACAGTCACCGAAGGTACGATAAGCAATAATGTCTCTGTCATAATATGACTCCAATCCTGGTAATGGCTTATCACTCCCTCGCACTATAGCAAGAGTTAACCGGGAATTACCAGTCACAACCTCGGTAGTCGTACAAGAAAAATTAACCTTGCATCCTACAAAAGTCATGGGACCACTCAGGAGCTCTTCTTGAACAAGGTGCCGAATGCAGGGACTTCACATGGCCATTCCTGCTGCCACTGCTGGCACTGCTATGTACTTTTCTGCCTGTATTTTAAAAAGTTTTTTTTTTTCAACGAGTTTTGGAATACATCTGACATCAAAAGAAGTCGTAAGCCCTTGAACCAATACCACAACCCCTGTCAACAACAGATTTAGATGGATTTAAGAAGTACCAGCCCGGTATTTCCAGGATGAACAACAACGATATCTCCCTCCCCCCCCCCCCACCACCGCCGTCCCTTCCCTCTCCTAAATACCGAAAACCGGCACTACCGACCACGTTAGCGAAGAGGACGAGCACACGAAATAATGTGCTACAAATTCAACCGAACCACACATAGATTTTATACGAGGGGACTTCAGAAACTACCTTACACATTATTATGACAGATCACATCACTTCTATTGAATGCTGAACTACACTTCAACGTGACACAGAAAAAATGGCACTATGTTTTAACATAGACAACAAGTCCGCGTAAATAACGGTCAGGACGGTCTACCAATCGTTCATTTCCTCTACGATGGAAATCCTCTCCTTGGTCGCGGAGCCATTCGAGAACCACCATGTGACGATCCTCTCCGCTGGAAAATCTGCAGTTGCTGCGAATCAGTTCTTCCGTTGCCTGGACATTGTTGCTCTAGTCGATGTCGATGGCCTACCTTTCCCACCTACCACATCTGTTCGTCCGCGGTCAGATTGTTGGCACCATTTCACTACGGCTGGATGCGACATTGCACTTGGTCTATTCACCGCCAGAATTTCAAAGTGAATCTGTGTACACTTCGGACATTTTTCCGACAAGAATCGTGCTGTCCCACGTACTTCAACTTTGGTGTACTTTTCTGCTAGCCGCCCGCCCCATTTCACCTGCAGACTCTGAGGCATCTGCTATCCGCACCGCAGCAGAACTGTATCTGCGGGAAACCCAAATATGTGCTCTCTTCTGACAGTGCGCCTCTTGTTGCGGAATGGTCTGAGCGTGGGGCGACTTGTTTAACTTACTTCTTGAATTACCCTGTATTTTCAAGAATACCTAGGAGTTGTCAATCAGAAGTGATTAAACTCGTTTTTTAAGAACTATAGCTGCACACTTTGCAAATTCCTTTCCGACAGACCGTGATATCCTGCTGTCCTCCTCTCTGTTACCTCTACTATTTCAGCGTCCCACACCTCCTTGTCGTAACTGATGCACGCTTGTATGATTATTGTATGTCGTTGCTACTCTGTGCTTACCATTCTATGATGTCTATTTACTCTAATGATCAGTATTGGCTATGTATTCTACGCTGGAAAGATGTATATATAAAAAAAAGTAAAATTATAAATGTATTTCTTGGCCCGGTACTATGCACAGGCGGTCAGTGTGTGCACATTTGTTTCAATCTCAAGCGTTTTGTAATAGAAAGCTTATTCATCGTGCCGACCCATAGCTTGGCCCCTCCCACCTTTACCTAGTGATCTGCCATTGGTTTCCTTCCCTTAAAACATGATATCCGTTTTTGAGTTGAAGACAGTTGTTATTTCATGATTTTTGATTTGTTTTGTAATTATACACGACTTCCAGGTCGTATCTTCTTCATTTTTCGCGTGACTGTAATAATTGTATTTAAGTCTTACGTGTTAATGCTCACCAGACCAGCACTTCCACCTGGTGGCCTAGTTGTCTTCCTGAACGGTGCAGTCGCCGTACTAGTTCAGTTTCATAAGGTCTGATGAATGAGATGTTTCACTACATACCTATGTATGGCGTGTTTTCCTTAACCTTGGTATGTTTACACATTATACTTTTTTTCCTATTTGTTCTTAGCGTTCAGTTAAATTCTATTATGCACTATATGTTATTTGTAGATCTTTACTGATTTTTTTTTTTTTTTCAAATTAGTCTGACGATGTATATATCAAAAGGCGTCATGAAAGAAAGTAGTCACCACACAATCTGTGACTTCGATGTATATGTTTTATATCGTCCATTTCAGCACTGGTGCAACCTTCAAATTATGTAAAAAGGGGCGCATACCGCATAAGTCACTTCAAGACACACCTGTTATTTGCTCATTTCTTGCAGGAATAAGGTTAAGTTGTGGATATTGGGAGGAATTATATGTTATTTGATTATTTGGTAAGTAAATTTTCAGTTCTTTGCGTCTCGACTTCAGATTAATTGCTGGAAGATTCTAAACGGATATAGCAGAAATTTATCTTGTACTTCCCAGTGAAATATTTATGTTTGATCATACTGCGTACGAGATTCACACAAAGAAAAATACATGCACATAGTAAGTTTTGGGTTTCACTGTGCCAATTACTTCCTTAAGAAAGAAGCCAATGCCAACGCATAATCATGCATCACGATAGTTTAAGTATGCGTACTGCTCTCGGGTACGTAGTTTGTCTAAAACAAGGCGGAGCTTGTTTAAATGTTTACAGTATGACACGCACGCCATTTTGAATAGCTTGGGCCTTACCTATCATAGAAGTTCTTAACTTGTGCACTTAGTAAGTACGTTTCCTTTTCAAATCTAGCATTCGGCACTGAGCATTGAACGTAGCCCTTAAATTTGACGCTCCTATCGGAAAGAATTTAGAAAAAAACATTGACGGTAATTCAAAACACTATATCGTCAGTTGCTCTTTCGTCGCCTTAATCTCAAACACATTTCAAAAAAATGAAAAAGAATAAAATGTAAATTTAGAATAAAATTACACTGTCGTTCCTCTGTAGGCGTTAAATATTCATCGAACACCGAGCTTATCAGAACGAAGTGCAGAAACTGTGTTTTGCAGGAGTACGACGTAATGAACGTGGCCAGGCCCTTTCCTCCCAATCATGTTACGTACTGCTTATTCATGCGAGCTACCAGGCGAAATACTGCGGATAACAGAATGAATATTTATCGCAACGAATTCTGTGTCCGCAAGATTTCGAATGCAGATTACTGTCACCCTCTGTGAAATAGCTTAGTTCCAGCGGTTGCAGTATTTTAATGTTTCCTTTTTCTCTTTCGCGTATTCGTTGAATACGTTGACAGAAATTTGGTCTGCCCACGCTCTTTATAAGTTTTATATCACAACTTCGAAACAGTAGTCGAATGTAGCAAACGATTCAAGAACGGAATTGTAAATTTTATGCAATTTTCGCAAATTGTGAATCAGCTTATGGATGAGAGAGCAGTTATTGGCCAAATTATTCCACAAAAAGCCGAATCAAAAAGTAAGAAAATTTTATTAGTACGTTTACGACCGTATGTTTTCATTTTTGAAAACAAGCCATGACACAAAAATCCAGCAGTCTGCTGTAATAAGTAATCTTGCTACATTCTTCTTAAAATTAACTTCGAATATAATTTCGCTTGCACTTAGTATGCAATAACTAAACTATTACATGTAATAAAATATGAATAACAGTAATAACTTTTGATGTCAATCGTCAATTCTTTAAATAAGAGGTACATACGTATATTGCGTTTCGAATATATAATTTTAAAAAATGTTTGTTTGGGGCCATTTTATGTATCAGTTATATTCTGTCTTAAGTGTACTGCAATTAAAGAGAGTTTTATAACAGACATGCTTCACTTTCGTTTATAAAACATCAATGGTGGCTTTACAGCAATACAGCATACATAATACGTTTCTAAATTTTGCTGTTTAGAGATTAAAAAATTTTTCTTTACAAATGTGCTGCTCGTTTTATTTACTGAGTCCATTTCTCCTTTTTATGTGTCTTGGAGTCCACAGGTTTTTGCCTCGTTATTAACAGAGGTTATTATCGATAAAGCTTGGTTACGTTTTTACCCTTTGCGATTTTTTGGTTTCGAGGGTCCCGCTGTTTCTTTTGCTGCATTTGTGTTTTTGGCATTTCGCTTTTATAAAACATAAGATATCTTCGTAAAAAAATTTCTGTGGTTTTATTAGTTTTGCATTCAGTGCTGTGTTTAGAGTGTTTATCTGGTTTCTTGTGTTCTGTGAGAACCGTCAACGTCCTGAAGTCTATATTTAAAAACAATTAATTCGCTATTAAAATTACACATGCATACGTGTGTGTGTGTGTGTGTGTGTGTGTGTGTGTGTGTGTGTGTAGTGTGTGTGTGTGTGGAGAGAGAGAGAGAGAGAGAGAGAGAGAGAGAGAAACTGACGAAAAAATGTTTGATCAACGACTTATCAGAAACGCAGGATTGGAAGAGTATAAATAAGGAAATTGGCTTTGGTCCTTCCACTGTAACCATTCCGGTATTCGTCTAAAGTTATTTGGAAAACTACAGAACACAGTGGCATGTCGTTTATCTGGATCAGGTATGACCTTAGGTCGTTCACATTACCGTAATTCTAGAAACAAAAAAAAAAAAAAAATCATGAAAATCGAGTGACATTGGTTAGATGCCTTAAACAACCACCTAATATTTGTTTTCGTTAAAACACACAAGCAGTACTTCATTTTCACGTATTGTAAGCGGATATTGAAAAAAACAAAACACGCACACACACACAGTGTTTTATATTACCAAATAATTTGAAAATTTCCCATATGTGCAGCATGATCACAAAGGCCCTTCACCAGCATTATTTCGGCCCAACTAGTTCCTGCATGACGTTCCAAATAAACCATTATTTGTTGCCTCTGTGTGAGTAATAAGACTGGGCGTTAACTTGGTCAGCTGTCATCACTATCGTCATCATGCACAGACTAACAAACGCCGATAATTTTGTCATCTTCGCAAAGACTTTGAAAAGTTACTGATCAGCTTGCTTCAAATTTAAATACGATTTCCTAATAAAGATTCGGATTACATAGGTTATATACATTTTTTTAAATATCGGTGCACAGGTTTTGTGTCGAAACCGATTGCCAAAAATAATACGATTTCCTGGACCGCGAAAATGTGCAATTTTCTTTGCTCTCTCGCAGTCGTTTTTACGCAAACATGTATATTAAAAAGTGAAACATATTTGGCAGAACGAAATGTTGGTGAAGTGTCAACGTTAATTTCAATTATAGATATCAAGCGCTCGAGGTTACACATATACGAACAGAGCCTTTAGGGAGAACGAATGAAATCCCACGATTGGGCCCTGAATATCAGGCAGCAGTCGACCGATCGCCGTGCCATCATCAGAACCGATCGCCGTGCCATCATCAGAAATTCACCCTGGTATGCGGTATGGAGAGGCAACTACTCCTTTCATTAATATCGAATGAAAAAATTCCGAGACCAAGAATCGAGTATGGAGCAGCGGTTTGGTAATCTAATGCTTTGACAGCTATTTTTTCATTTCTCTTATTTTTAGGTCTTGGTTTTACAATAATTCTAATGGACTGTAAGCTATAAACAAAAACTATTCAGTCTTGGACAGCTAGTTGCAGGTGCAACTTTAAAACTACTCCACTTACACGACGCACGTGGTGCATAGAAATATCCACATGTGTGTACACAGCACACAAATACTGTGTATGAATAACTATTTAGATGACATATAATTGTTTATGCCTTTTTTACATTTTTAAAACTTATTGTTATATATATATATATATATATATATATATATATATATATATATATATATATATATATCACACAAATAAATAAATATTTTCACACACACACACACACAATCAAGAGGATCATTTGTGATGATGAGATTGAAACTCTCCCTTATTCACACTATTCACTTGTATCAATAGATGGGGTGGGGTACTCTGAGTGAGAGGGAGAGTATGAGTGAGAGGGTGTGTGTGTATGTGTGTGTGTGTGTGTGTGTGTGTGTGTGTGTGTGTGTGTGTGTGTGGGTGTGCGGGTGTGGGTGTGTGTGTGTATTGTATAAATATTTGTGTGTGTGAGGAATGTGTACTATGTGCAGTGTTCATAACACATACACATACACTCACACACACACACACACACACACTCATTCTCTCCCTCTCACTCAGTCCCCCACCCCTTCTCTCGCAACAAGTGAATAGTGTGAATACGGGAGAGTTTGTCTCGTCATTACAAATGATCCTTTTATCATCATGAGGTGACAGACCAATTTTAGATTGCAGCACAGTCTACACTTCGCATCCTCTCAATCTAATACTAGTTCGTCGTACCATATACGGCAGCTGCGGTGCAGCACCGTGAACACGGCTGTATAGGCACTGCAAATAGTCTTCGACAGAGAGGGATTCACTGCTAAATAATGCACACCCTTAGCCCACCACTGGATGGCACCTCCCAATGAGCAATACACATACACCTTTGATTGCAGACCTACAAACACAAACACCATAATCGAAAATCCATTCACCTCATCTGTCATGAGGCCAATAACTTTCTTGTTCCGTGGCACAATACCATAAGATTATCAGATTTGTATGAGGACATGTCCAATTCATTACTGTGGTCCCTCATTACTTCATATGGATTGCAGTTCTTCACCCAACAGGTGAAGTAATACGTATCCATATAAACCAATTTAGAATCTGCGAAATGAGTTTCTGCAAAAACATAATGAAACTGGTACTTGTGGAGTTTGGATAGGTTTATTATGCACATCCCCACCCAAATAGGCTTCATAAATTCCACTGCAGCTTCGCCATCTCCACAGCAGAAAAAGCTTTCATTAAATATGGTGACCCATTTAAAATTTGGGGTGCACCCAGCCTCGTGATGCCAACTGAGGAGCTACTCGACCGAATAGTAGCGGCTCCGGTCAAAGAAAACCATCATAACGACCGGGAGAGCGGTGTGCTGACCACACGCCCCTCCTATCCGCATCCTCAACTGAGGATGACACGGCGGTCGGATGGTCCCGATGGACCACTTGTGGCCTGAAGACGGAGTGCATTTAAAATTTGGTTTGCAATGCATTTTCTTGCACCACAACGCGCATCCCATTCGATTCTAATCAAAATTTTTCGTCGTTCCCTAAAGTTCTCCATTGTTTTGCCGAAAATTGAATTATTTGTTAATTTATAAATATCTTTCTCAAAGTCACATCGTGGAAGCTCTCTGTCTCGCATTCAAATCATTCCACTCCTTCAACCAGAGGTACTGCTTAAAGGAAATGAACTATGTGATTCTAACCAGCTCCATCCCCAAGCTGAGACACAGCTGATTCCCCAGTGTTGTCATCAGTTTTGGGAAGGAGCCTCCTCACGGAACTAGTTGCTCCGGACACAGTGGCAAATCGGCGTTTGCATTATGCAAACGAATAGGGTATGTGAATCTGCCTTCACCAGTAAATGTTTCGGAATCGGAAGTGAAAACCAAATCTGAACCCCTTGATGACGAATACGGGGGAACAATTAAAGAATTGGTGCAATCCGCTACGGAAGTAAAACCGATAGTTTCCGGGAATTTAACTGATTTATTGAATGTTTTGATTAACGAAATCAAGAGTCAATCGGCAGAAATTAAAGCTCAGGCTGCCAAGCAAGAAGCTCAGTCTGCCAAGCAAGAAGCTCAGTCTGAAAAAATTGAACGGAAGCTAGACAATCAGAACAAAGCTATTAATGTTGTTAACAATAATGTTGGAGTTGTTAACACAAAAGTTGATAAAATCAAAGAAGATATTGTTGTGATTAATACCGAAATCGGTAATCATAAACAGGAAATGATAGGCGTTCAGGCGGAAATTGCGAGCATAAATACTCGTTTTTATTCCGAAATTAGCAGAATCGAGAAAAGTGTAGGAGAAGCATTTGCTCCGATCATCGACAATAAAGTGACGGAATAAATTCAATTAGTGAAAAAAGAGGATCAAAAGAAGGTAGAAACTTTAAAGGTTTTAGTATCCGAAGTAGATACCAAAGTGAGGAAGCAGGCTAATACCTGCGAAGAGAAAAAGAGGGAAGTGGAAACGCTTGCGATAACCACTTGCCAAGTAATTACGAGACTTTCGAAATCAGAAAAAAAACTTGACGAAAAACAGAGCTGTGTGCCAATCTGTGCACATAGTTCGGAATTGTTGACGAAAGAGGAGCGGTTCGACCCCTTGAAAAAAGGCGGTATACACGCGACGGATTTCATTAAAAATTGTGAAAGAGTTTTACCCAGATCATGGACTAATGAGAGAAAAATTAATGCGGTTATTGACGTGTTGGTTGGTGATGCCAAGCGTTGGGGCTTAAACCTCAACATCACGAACCTGACTTTTGACGAGTTTAAAAATTTGTTTCTGGCTGAATACTGGTCAGAGCAAAAACAACAAAGTGTCTGGCACCAATTTGTCGTATCGAGGCCTTTCGATGCGAATTCGTGCGGCTCGATGAAGGAGTTTTGTGAGGGCTGGAATATTTGCGTCATCGCCGCACGGAATCCGAAATAGTCTGGGAACTCTACGAGAAGCTTCCAGATGATACAAAACGCTACGTAGGAAGCAATTACAGGACAATCAATGATTTCCTGGAAAGAGTTGAGGACGAGGACAATGGGTGCAATAATCGCGACAGTGGTAGGGGCCGTGGTAACAACAACGGGTACCACAACAACCGCAACAACGATAACCATGGGAATAATGCATACCGCAATCATGGCAGCAATAACAATAATGGTTCGGACCGTAATAACAGTCGGTACAGTGCAAATACGAGTAATAACAGGAATGACGGAAACCAGTATCATACTATCGTGATACGGGCTTCACAGAATAGTAATAACGCCAGAGGGTGTGATAAGCCGCCTCAGCAGTATCCGGGGAGCAGATCTGCTGGAATGAGACAGGGAAACCATTAGCCGCGCCGGTGAGGGGTCGACCGGGCGTGGAGAAATTTTGGCGGCCCAATAACAGTAGAAAACCGAGGTGTCGTCGTTATGAAAATTCCCTATGGAATAATCAACGGCGGGAGAGTTTGCCAGTGTTAAGAGAAAGGTGTGCGCCGACAAGTAGTAGATCAGCTGTAGACACGGCAGTAGAAAATACATTCACTGTCAGTGAGAAAAATTTAAGTAGTGTTCCGGAAATCGATTATAAAGTGGCAGGTGTAACACCCAGAGCGGAAATGGAGATTGAGTTTAACATTGATTCGCAATTGTTGAGAGAAGATCAGATGTCGGATAACACGTCCGTCATCGAGCGAGGGGATGCAGAGGGATGAGGTCTGGTTAAGGCAGTTCAGTCGCTTATACGACGAACTAAGAGATTATAGGGGCCTGTATGGGAGAAGTGTTTATGGGGAGCGCGTGCAGGATTTTCCGCGTCTCGTCCCGCAGGAAGATAGTGTTTGTGAAATGATAGAAAGTTCTGGCCCTAACCGGCAGACTTTACCAGAAATAGTTGATGTTAATGGGGAGCACGAGCAAGATTCGTCGTGTTTCGTCCCGCAGGAGTTGGATGTTGAAGTAGTAACGGAAAGTTCTGGCCCTAACCGGCAGACCTTACCGAAAGTTATAGCGGTAGAAGTGGCCGACCCATCCGACGCAAAACTCCAGTTTAAAAATTGCGAAAGTATTAAGGAGAAAGATTACGAGAATTTTCGTGATAGCCGGACACGATTGGTAGAAAGGCACGCAGATTACAGCGTGTATGAGGTTATAGCTGACGTTATTCGGTCGGACGATAGCAGTGTGAGTTGCGCAGATCATGGGCACATTCCTCCAGGTAGATTGGCGGATGAGATCAATCTGGCCAAAGAGGAATCAACGAAGGTGACAATTAGTGAATTGATAGCAAAGCAACACTCACTAGTTGACGAGTTACAGGAAAAGGTTTCGGTATTGGAGGCGAAGCTACAGACTAAGCCTCAGGACAAACGTGTTGAAATTAAAACTACACTCCTGGAAATGGAAAAAAGAACACATTGACACCGGTGTGTCAGACCCACCATACTTGCTCCGGACACTGCGAGAGGGCTGTACAAGCAATGATCACACGCACGGCACAGCGGACACACCAGGAACCGCGGTGCTGGCCGTCGAATGGCGCTAGCTGCGCAGCATTTGTGCACCGCCGCCGTCAGTGTCAGCCAGTTTGCCGTGGGATAAGGAGCTCCATCGCAGTCTTTAACACTGGTAGCATGCCGCGACAGCGTGGACGTGAACTGTATGTGCAGTTGACGGACTTTGAGCGAGGGCGTATAGTGGGCATGCGGGAGGCCGGGTGGACGTACCGCCGAATTGCTCAACGCGTGGGGCGTGAGGTCTCCACAGTACATCGATGTTGTCGCCAGTGGTCGGCGGAAGGTGCACGTGCCCGTCGACCTGGGACCGGACCGCAGCGACGCACGGATGCACGCCAAGACCGTAGGATCCTACGCAGTGCCGTAGGGGACCGCACCGCCACTTCCCAGCAAATTAGGGACACTGTTGCTCCTGGGGTATCGGCGAGCACCATTCGCAACCGTCTCCATGAAGCTGGGCTGCGGTCCCGCACACCGTTAGGCCGTCTTCCGCTCACGCCCCAACATCGTGCAGCCCGCCTCCAGTGGTGTCGCGACAGGCGTGAATGGAGGGACGAATGGAGACGTGTCGTCTTCAGCGATGAGAGTCGCTTCTGCCTTGGTGCCAATGATGGTCGTATGCGTGTTTGGCGCCGTGCAGGTGAGCGCCACAATCAGGACTGCATACGACCGAGGCACACAGGGCCAAAACCCGGCATCATGGTGTGGGGAGCGATCTCCTACACTGGCCGTACACCACTGGTGATCGTCGAGGGGCACTGAATAGTGCACGGTACATCCAAACCGTCATCGAACCCATCGTTCTACCATTCCTAGACCGGCAAGGGAACTTGCTGTTCCAACAGGACAATGCACGTCCGCATGTATCCCGTACCACCCAACGTGCTCTAGAAGGTGTAAGTCAACTACCCTGGCCAGCAAGATCTCCGGATCTGTCCCCCATTGAGCATGTTTGGGACTGGATGAAGCGTCGTCTCACGCGGTCTTCACGTCCAGCACGAACGCTGGTCCAACTGAGGCGCCAGGTGGAAATGGCATGGCAAGCCGTTCCACAGGACTACATCCAGCATCTCTACGATCGTCTCCATGGGAGAATAGCAGCCTGCATTGCTGCGAAAGGTGGATATACACTGTACTAGTGTCGACATTGTGTATGCTCTGTTGCCTGTGTCTATGTGCCTGTGGTTCTGTCAGTGTGATCATGTGATGTATCTGACCTCAGGAATGTGTCAATAAAGTTTCCCCTTCCTGGGACAATGAATTCACGGTGTTCTTATTTCAATTTCCAGGGGTGTATATGTGAACAGAGGCTGAAAAAGCCGCCAGATAAGCCGGATTTAGGATCAAAGCCGGATGGTTTTTTCTGGAATGACCTGGATATAGACGAGGATTTATTGTGGGAAAATAAAGAAACAGTCGAGCACAAGTGTAGACAGATAGTAGTGTCTGTTAATATGCACGACTTACATACAACTAAACGTGCTGATTGACACCGGTGTAGAATTGAGTGCTGTGTCTGGGAAAATATTTGAGTTACTGAAAGACAGACCTGATATCGTAGTTATGCCAGTAACAGGAGTGAAAATTATCGGTGCTACTGGGAAGGCCAGTAAACCGGTCACAAAACAGAATTTTGTCAACTTCGAGATATGTGGGGCACGATTTGAACAAGAGTTTGTCGTCGTGCCAGACGTAACTACGGAAGTAATTGTCGGGTTAGATTGGCTATTAAAGTATCTTGCAGTAATTAATTGCGAAAGCAAAACTTTGACATGTACGACACAAGATACAACAATAGTAGTTAGTTTTGACGAGGCAGGAGACGGTGTGCATAGGCAATACCAGCCTATACACATTGTTAACTGGCCGGATGGTATTGACGTAGGTATGAATTTGAACTACTGTAATGTGAGGAATCTCGGCATTGACAGTAGTGTAGAAAGTGTATTGGAAAGTATTGTAGACGGTGTGTCAAACGTAACACACGAACAAAGACGAGGCCTGTATGAAGTGATAACGAGGAATAAGAGTGTGTTTTCAGACAAACCGGGACTTGTGGAAGGATATAAATGCAAGTTGCATGTAATTCCGCACGAACCATTCATCGTCAGACCGTATGCTATACCGCTGTCCAAAAACGATGCAGTGCAATGGGAGATAGATAAGATGATCGAATGGGGAGTGATTGAAAGAAGTACGAGTCCATACAATAACGGTTTGGTCATTGTAGCAAAACAGGATGGTAGTGTGCGTATTGTGATTGACGCACGCACGTTGAATAGGGTCGTTCAACGTGAAACAGACAGACCAGAGAGTATGGAGGACATTTTGCAACGTTTTCATGACGTTAAGTTCATGACTAGCCTCGATCTGACGGCTAGTTACTGGCAAATAGAACTCGAAGAAAAATCTAGGCCAGGTGTTATCAGTATAGAGTACTGCCGTTTGGACTTATTATATCTGTGTCTGTATTCATCAGGGCCCTAGATAAAGTGCTAGGGCCGGCTTTGAGTTCAAGATTAACTGTATATGTTGACGACCTATTGTTGGCCAATGCCACTTGGCATGACCATTGTGACATGTTAGATGAAGTTTTTAGAGCATTGCGCCGTAGCGGAATGACTCTAAAGCTAAAGAAATGCGAATTTGTGAAGCAGGAACTGAAATTTTTAGGGCATGTAATTACCGCTGCTGGTATTACGAAGGACCCAGAGAAACTAGAGGCAATAAGGAATTGTCCTCCACGCAAGTCTAGGAAACAGTTAAAAAGTTTTCTAGGGCTCACAGGATTTTACCGTAAATTTGTAAAAGGACAAGTGTTTAATGATGAAAATTTGAATAAACTCTTGCGCAAAAATGTTCCGTTTGTGTGGACTGACGGGTGTCAGGCCGCTTTCGAGAGATTAAAAGACGAGTTGTTAAGATCTAACATACTATTTGTTGTGGGTTGGCAGGAGACCCAACACCGGGTATGAGAGAAAGCCGAAAGGCACGCGTTTTACCTCACGCAGGCTGGCGTGAGGTCTGGAACAGGACAAGGAAATTAGACATTAGAAAAACGGACTTAGCTGGTGGAATACTTAACTTTAATCCATTAATTATGAGCGTCGCTCTTGACGGTACATGATTACAGTATCAATAGTAACTGATAATGGCGCCTTGCTAGGTCGTAGCAAATGACGTAGCTGAAGGCTATGCTAACTATCGTCTCGGCAATTGAGAGCGTATTTTGTCAGTGAATCATCGCTAGCAAAGTCGGTTGTCCAACTGGGGCGAGTGCTAGGAAGTCTCTCTAGACCTGCCGTGTGGCGGCGCTCGGTCTGCAATCACTGATAGTGGCGACACGCGGGTCCGACGTATACTAACATCCGCGGCCGATTTAAAGGGTACCACCTAGCAAGTGTGGTGTCTGGCGGTGACACCACACTATTTCATCCTGATTTATCGCTACCCTTCCATCTGGGAACGGATTCGTCGTATTACGGGGTGGGGGTAGAACTGTTCCAAGAAGTTGGTAAAGGAGAGGATAAGGGACACCGGACGATAGCGTTCGCGAGTCGAACTTTATCAAAAGTGAGCGAAACTGCACGATTTCTGAGAAAGAGTGTCTCGCTATCGTGTGGGGATTCAAGAAGTTCAAGGGTTACCTGTGGGACCGTAAGGTGATTATTCATACGGACCATAAGGCGCTCACTTATCTGAAGGATTGTAAACTACTTCACGAAAGACTGACTAGGTGGTCGCTGTATTTACAGCAATTTAACTATGACATCTGTTACGTAAAAGGGACCGACAATTGCGTAGCGGATGCGCTGTCGCGGTTGCCCGAGTCTAATCAAGATGTATTGAAAGATGAGTCAGATAGAGTGGTCAAATTATACTATTTTAAAGAAGTTGAGGGACGCAAATTAATAGTGAACATCTGTAAGAATCTACGTCGTCATCAGAACGAGGATAGTTGTTTAAATGTGGTGAAAACCCGATATGACGAAAGGAGTCCATAAGGAGAGAAATTAAGGAAGTATTACAAGATATACGATCATATCTTGTACGGACGTATGGTGAAGATAGTAATATTTGGCGGGTATGCTGGCCCACCAAATACGTCACGGAAATAATAGACTACTACCATTTGGCGTATGGTCACTGTGGACCAAAGAAATGTACGGAAAAGCTGAGTGAAGTAGTGCATTTTAACAACATGTTAAAACGCGTTACTGAAAGAGTGAAAACTTACGATTTATGTCAGAAGGTGAAGGTTACCAACTGTACGAGTCGTGGTCCTATGCAAAGTATAAGGCCTAACGACACCTTTGAATTACTGTGCGTGGACTTGTACGGACCTTTGCCCAACTCATCAGGAAACTTTGCCTACATTTTAGTAGTCTTAGAAGCTTTTTCCAAGTTCATCAAACTATACCCAATTAGGAAAGCTACAGCCAAAGCGGTCTATAGCAAGCTTGTGAACGATTATTTTGTTCATATTGGTAAGCCCAAGGCGATTCTATCAGACAATGGGGCACAATTTACTTCTAAGTTGTGGAATGAGGGCATGGAAAGTAATGGAGTCGAGGTGATCCATATTTCAGCTTATTGTCCGGCTGGGAATCCCGCGGAGAGGTATATGCGCGAGCTAGGCTGACTTTGCCGTACCTATTGCCATCACAACCATAGCAGTATTTGAGAGAATTATTAACACCTTGAGACATGAATCTACGGGATTTTCTCCAGAGGAAATCCTGTTGAATGACAGAAGTAAAAGTTTAGTGGAAGAGATAATCAAATTCCGTCCACGGATTGACATTAGTATTGGTGTGAAAAAAGATCGTTTGCGAGAAGTAATGAAGCTAAAAGCCGATGCTCGCATACGTCGTCATGTCGCTAAAGCGCGTTTTGCTAAGTTTGCAATCGGAGACTTAGTAATTGTAAAAGCTCATGAGAAATCGAGCGAGATAGACAATGAAATCTCTAAATTTAAGTTTGTTTGTAATGGCCCATATAAAGTCATTGGTATACCTCACACAAATGCTTATTGCTTAGAGTATCCAAGCTCTGGAAAGCTATTAGGTATACGAAACATTGTAGACCTGAAATTGTACCAACCAAGGATTGATTAATACCACAGAAAGGGTAATTTGTACAGTATGTAAATATAGAGTGTAAGATTTAAGGATGTGCCATGTTGCGATGCTTTTGCTTGACCTAGAGGTCGTTAAAGAAGTTGTCATTAATAAGTAATTAATTTTGATTAAATGATTTAAGAGTAACTGATTAGTAACCAATTGAAAAATACAAGCTGGTAGTTTAATTTTTCAGCTGAGTCACAGTAGATTAAGGAATGTAAATATGTTTTTGTAACTAGCTGTAAGATTTCATAAACATGTGATTTACTAGTCATTGCCGATGTACTTAGACGCTGTTTTAAGTTTCAGGCTAGTACATCCGTGTGATGATGGACAGTGTCGAGTTATCCACTGTGATAGTGTTAATGGACTCCTTGAGATTACTCGGGAGTGAGTTTTTCCGAAAGAATTCAGTGAAACGGACGTTCTGGAAATGCAGTTACAAGGGCGAGTGAGATCAAGTGTGCCGCACAGGCGGGCGCAACAATAGTGGCGAGGCGGAGCCGCTGTAGGCTCTTGTGCCGCTGTCGGCTCTTGTGCCGCTGTCGGCATTCTTTGTACTTGCGGGTACGGAAGGCGGAGATCTTTTTCTTCCCGGACAGCCTATGTGAAAGAATTCTGTTGTCAATATTTATGTTTTTGTGGATCTGCTGTATATTATTTTCTTGTCAATATTTATGTTTTTGTGGATCTGCTGTATATTATTTTCTTGTTTAGCGTTAAGTGGACTCTCACGACGAGAATATTAATTATGAAAAGGTTATAAAAAATGTGTATTCTATGTAATTAATTATTAATTTGCATATTTTGATATACCTGTTTTTTATGACCATGTACTCTGATTAATTTTGTAAATAGTATTCCATTTCTTTATACTGTTAGGAATTTTGATTTTTCTGGATGGCTAAACCATTTTCTATGTTTTCTATGAATTTTAATATGTTGTCATCCTGTTTTCTTTTGTGTGAGATGACAGAGTGGAATAAGATTAGGAGTGTCTCCACTCAATTATTATGGTCTAAAAATTGGTTTGTGGTTAATTAGTCTAATGCTAAATTTTCTTGATGTTTTGAGCATTTACATTTCCACTGTTTTTTTTTTCTTTTTGGGACATTTTCTGAGTCTGTTTAGGTTACACGAACATCCTCAGACAATGTGGGGCACGTGTAACGCCGGAAATGCATATCCTCCTATTTCCATCTATTGCACTGCAAATTTTTTTCCTTATTTTGTTACCTGAAGGTATAACATTTCTGTGTCTTTGTATATTGTAATTGTTTTACTATTTGTATGTATATGCATTTATGTCGATGTATAATTGGTTTGTTTTGTGAATATTATTTGTATTTATACGCTGGGTCTGGCCTAGGGAAAACTATGCTATCGAACGATTACATCGATAGGTCGTGTGGAGAACCAAAGTGTTTACGATCTTTGAGAGTGTGAAGTCTGCCGCGCGGAGCGCAAGCAGAGGAGAGTCTGGCTGGAGTAGTGCGGTTGTGCAGGTGTGTTGTGTGACGCTCCCGGGAGTTGCCGCGCTTTCGGGGTTTGGCAGCATGTAATTGCGCTCGACTTGCTATGTTAGTTTCTGACAAGGTGTCGCGGACAGGGAGCATTAGCTGGCGCACATCAACAGCCCGTTTCGCCTGGTGACCGTGTCGAGAAGAAGGCGCGCCAAAATCCAGCTTCTGCAACAGCGACGGCCGACAATGAGTGACTGTCGCCACCTCCTCGATCAACGACTCCAAACCTTCAATCAACCAACAAGGAAGACTAAAAGCACGTAAAGTTTTAGAACTGTATGGCAGACCTCAGCTTTTTAAACTGTTGCATCAAAATTACAGCAACTTGGCATGAACCTTTGTTGCTCATTGTCCCAATTGCATTACCAAGCAGGTTCCCTTCCTTTTCCGAAATGATCCCGAGTGTCGTTGAAATTCAGACGCCAGCGTTGAAGTATTATCATTCCATTTCTTGCTTTAATTTCAAAGTTCAGTTAAAGTATTCATAGCTGGCTACAATATTTAGATTACTCAAGCACAAATTAAGAGTGCGAGTTTTGTTACCATATTTTAGCTTACTTGTGACTGCAGCTCAGCTTGGTACGTACTAAATTTTACTATTGTAAATTGTTCAGAATCATTTAATTTAGGTTCAAAGTTAAATCTCTTATTTCTAAATTGCGTAGATTGAAGTAGCTTTTTAAATGATTGTTGAGGTAGCCCAAGACTAACCGCATTTTACTGAATTTCGATGTGCTTCAGAAACAAAGCTCACTATTAATTTCAGTCACCAAGTTAACTTTCAATTTTCCGGTTTTATTAATTCTTTTGCTAAATTAAGTCAGAGTGTAGCGAAATTTATTACTTCTGACAAACTTTCAGTTTTCACACTACACGTGTCAACCTTCAGTTGCCACGCTTCTAGTGCTAATTATATGTGCAATAAGCTTCCTTTTTCAGCTACTATAGTAATTGTCCATAGGAGTGGCGACCGTAATTTTCACCAAATCTCAAATATCTAATTACCGCTACTTAATTGTTAACGTAACGGCCGCACATTTACTTTCTATATTAACTTTATCCCTATTCAAAATTAATTTTCACCAGTTTCATTTGCATTTTTCCTTTCATTTAGATGTAACCCTTTCCTCCCTCTTTACCGACAAATTAACTTCGGTGACGATTGCTTTTCCCAAATTTCCATTAGATACACGCGGTTTAATTTTTCACTGTCATCTTGGTCGATAGGTGAGGGGGAGGTTACACACCACTCACTCCACGTTAGAGTCAGCCCTCATACCTTCCTTGATTTTGCCGCCTAATCCCTTGCATTCGTCTTTGGGCACCCATCAAAACTCATCAATCAGTAGTGATTGTTGCATGGCATGCCCGTATAGGTTATTTACATCCAGCTACATGACGTAACTGAGATCAAGCGATTCGTAGGTTATTTGCCGTGATGTGGGTATGGACACATTGTCAAAGTACACCACGAATACCGTACTCGAAGAAAATAAGCATGTCGGGATAAGTCTCTAATTCTATGCCGCCCTTCATTTTCTTGAGCACTGCATCCCAAGATAAACTAGGTGCCAAGCAATAAAGGGCGGGATACATAGAATATGTGGTCATGCATAGGCTCCAGAATTTCTCAATGTCTGCAAGCAAGTGCACATTTGTGTCCATGTAAAGTCGTGCACAGTCACCTAAAATGGAGATGTTGAATTCCCATCGGACATTCACAGCATGCTCCATTATGCCATCGCCTATATCGTTGCTGGAGAACGCAGTTATGTTGGGTAACCTAGCGTTATTGAGTTTTGCCATGCTATCCAGATACTCACAACGGGAACCCCCCTTCCTAGTCACAAGTTGAAACTTTTCCTAGTCGGGAAATGAGCTCAAGTGATATACATATCATCCCAACATAAGTTTCAGTGGGTTTCTGGAGTGACGCCTGCATAAAATGTAGTGTGTCATGAAAGCGGAGCCTAATTTTCTGTCACATTCGTTTTGAGAAAGAAATATATTTCTCAGCGCTCTCAGGTAGGACATTCTCGATGCCAAAGTCAGCCAAGTGCTCAGCAAGAAAGTGAGCGTCATACCCGCTTAAATTATGGAAGAAAACGGATGTTGGCCTTGGTAACTGTTACTTCAAATTGCACATATTGTGAGCTGTGCCACGGAATTGCCCCGTAATATGACAGTGGTCCCTATGAGGAGTTTCCACTTTTCTAATTGCAGCCTGAAAATACGACAGTCAACCGCGTTATTGTGCAAATAGTCATTCTCCTTCAATTCTGTCATGGGAACGTTGTCACTGTGAAGCTTATCAACCTCACGTGAAAGTTCTTTGAGCAGCAAAACCACAGGATTATCCCCGACAAAAGATTTGTAGCTGTTAAGACTTCCATCATAAGACAATATAATTTGATATGCTGCTGTATATGGTACCCCTCCACACAGGGTTACAGGAGCGAGGAGGCATTCAAACTCAGCAAAAACCACAAATGGGCATTGCTCCTGATGGAGAGCATTTTTAAACTGTATGAATTTTTTTTCTCAGTAAGCATAATAACGCTTAGTGGGTCCTTGGATGCGCAATGTACTAGATGCTTTGCTACGTACTTGTCTTCGGAAAAGGTGGTGAGGCACCTTAAGCAAATATGCTCTTTACCCTTATGTTGATTCATCTGGGAGGCGAGAAGTTGGGACATCCAAACATAATGATAATTGAAACTTCCTGGCAGATTATTCTGGATAATGATAATTGCCTTTCTCCTTATTTTTCTTATCGGAGAATAATAGCATGTTTACATGCATCTTACACTCACCGGCAAATTTTGAGAAATGGAGAGGGCCGACGACTATATGCTCATACTGCTCATCTGACTTGAGTTTTTCCTGGCCCTAAACATGAACCGATATTCCAGGATTCTGAGCCTCAGATTTAGGTATGTCCTAGAGTTTAATGGGGAATTCGATACCATTAATGTCGTAATACTTACGAGTGTCAAGGTATTTCCCATAGCGAGACGTGCATGTGGATCTTCTACGTAACTTCTTTCGCAAGCCTTGACTGACCATACAAAACAAGCCTGATCCTTTTCATTTCTAACATTAATTCATCTCTTCTTATTAGCTATATCCTTACGTAGCTCTATATAGCTAGACCCTCCACTTACTGGATCATAAAACTGTGTATGGATGTCCAGGTGTAGAAGTCGGCTGAATGCATTAGCTGACCTCCTAACTTCCATCTCAGAAAACCTGGCCATCATAGCTCTCAAGGTGGATTCGCAAAACTACCCAGTTGTTAACGTGCTCCATATTATCGCGCCATTATCCCCCCAAATACCGGGTGATCAAAAAGTCAGTAAAAATTTGAAAACTGAATAAATCACGAACTAATGTAGATAGAGAGGTACAAATTGACACACATGCTTGGAATGACATGGGGTTTTATTAGAACAAAAAAAAATACAAAATTTCAAAAATGTCCGACAGATGGCGCTTCATCTCATCAGAATAGCAATAATTAGCATAACAAAGTAAGACCAAGCAAAGATGATGTTCTTTACAGGAAATGCTCAATATGTCCACCATCATTCCTCAACAATAGCGGTAGTCGAGGAATAATGTTATGAAAAGCACTGTAAAGCATGTCCAGAGTTATGGTGAGGTATTGGCGTCGGATGTTTTCTTTCAGCATCCCTAGAGATGTCGGTCGAACACGATACACTTGCGACTTCAGGTAACCCCAAAGCCAATAACCGCACAGATTGAGGTCTGGGGACCTGGGAACCCAAGCATGACGAAAGTGGCGGCTGAGCACACGATCATCACCAAACGACGCGCGCAATAGATCTTTCACGCGTCAAGCAATATGGGGCGGAGCACCATCCTGCATAAACATCGTACGTCTCAGCAGGTGGTTATCAGCCAGGCTGGGGATGATGCGATTTTGTAACATATAGGCGTACCTCTCACCCGTCACGGTAGCAGTTACAAAACCAGAATCACGCATTTCCTCGAAGAAAAAAGGCTCGATAACGGTAGATGTGGTAAGTCCAACCCATACCGTGACTTTCTCGTCGTGCAGTGGAGTTTCCACGACAGTTCTAGGATTTTCGGTAGCCCAAATTCTGCAGTTGTGGGCGTTGACAGATCCTCGGAGCGTGAAATGAGCTTCGTCGGTCCACAACAACCAATCGTCATCTTCCACCATCTTTCGAAACGCCCACACCGCAAATGCCCCCCGCTTCACTAACTCGCCAGGTAACAGTTCATGATGCCGATGGATTTTGTACGGATAGCATCGGAGGGTAACCCTAAGTGCCAAACAAACAGTAGTGTATGGAATGCCGGTGCGACGTGAGACAACACGAGCGCTGACTTCCCTGCGCATAGACGATCCCGCTACAGTCTCCATTTCTTCCTGAACTGTCTCAGCAGCATTACGCCTTGTGCTCTGTCGGCCACTACGGGGTCTATCGTCTAAACAACCCGTGGCTTCGAACTTCGAAATCATTCTCGCCTCAGCTGCATTTGTCAACGGACCTTTACCCGTTCGAATCCCCTTCTTGTGGCGATAGGATCGTAACGCTGAACCAGCACATTCCCCATTCTGATAATACAGCTTCACTAAAAGCGCCTTTTCAGGTAACGGCAACATGCTGCGACTGCTGGCGCGTCTGATTCTCTCTCTCATTACAGCTCCTTTTATACACGATTGTCATACGCAATCACTGTCGTTTTGCTGTCCAGCGCCATCTGTGGGATATTTTGTGAACTTTTCTTTTGTTCTAATAAAACCCCATGTCATTCCAAGCATGTGTGTCAATTTTTACCTCTCTATCTACATTATTCCGTGGTTTATTAAGTTTTCAAATTTATACTGACTTTTTGATCACCCGGTATAATGGAGACTTGTCTCTTCATAATCAGAGGCATCTTTGGGGGGGGGGGGGGAGGGGGGTGCGACATGTTAGTGCATAACAACGCACTGCATTTAATGATAGGAGGTAGGATACTGTGGATTATTGAATGCCTCAAGGAGCTCAGATTCCACAGCAGAAAGGCACGCTCTTAGAAACCCGACAGGATCGCGATACCCTCCTGCCGAATTCTCGGTGCTTGTGAAGAGACTCGCTCCTCAAAGGCGTCTGCAATCACCGAGAATTCTAACAGCGGTATGGTGTCACTGACCTGACGTTCTTCACTAAAAGGACAGGACAGTGAACAACCACTAGGCAGAACACAATAAAAAAATTCGGAGGCATTACTTTTCAGCATGCCCTAGTATATATTTTATTTGTATTTTTAAAGTGACGTGTAATTTCTATACGATAAAATATAGTAATAATAATAATATCACGCGATATATTTTTAAACAGTCATTGATAAAGCCTACAGTAGTACTAGGAAATGAAGTTAATAGTACCTTTCTTCCAAAGTTAAAATGTTGGACGGGCTGCTTATAAGTGGGCGCTGACCATCCGCTAAATAACTGCAGTAACGGCGTTTGAGATGCATGACTAATCCGACCGTTATTTTAAACGGTTCCGATACTGTGCTCACAGGCGGCGCCTCCTTTTAACCCCTCTGCAGTTTGCGTAATTAATTATCGTTGACACTTGGATTTGCATGCGTTGTTAAGTGCAAGTGAAACTACGTGCATGTGTCAAGACTAGAGTGCTCTGGATCAGTTGAGTTTTTGGGCAGTTACTACTAAAGCGCTTGTGTAATATGGTTGGCTGGTTGTCCTTCGAACTGACAAAACTTCACTGCCCATTGTGAGTTGGGTAACACATTCTGTCGGTTATGGTAATTCACGAGAAGTTAAACGAACTTGGCCTTTTATAATCTAAGAACAGTTGTCTTCTCTTGTTAGTTACTGGCAAGCATCGTGTTCCTTTCAGGGTAAACGTAATGAACCCAGCCCACATTGGTACAGTGGAATTATAATGGTTATTGCTGCACACTAGCTGAGATTTTTTTTTCAGATTATCTGAGTTCTTGTACGTGTACACCGTTTCGTAGCCGTGCCAGTTGTACAGTGAACTGTATGCTTTGTAATGCATTCCAGTAAGTAATATTAGGTGCCACTATGACGAATCAACTGTATATTGTAACTCTCAAATTTAACTGGTGCATCTACGTGTTTCAGCACCGTCAGTTCAGCTATTAGTTTAACTCAGTCATTTATTGAGTAGTGGTGTACCGTGTCTGCTTTAACTGTAATTCATTGACTTGCAGTTCCTTTTAATTTAAATCCAAGCTATTATTTCATATTCCAGTGTGTTCTTAAGTAACTCTTTATCGAAGGTTCAGTTCTTTAAAATCATACCTTAACGAGTAGTATAATTGACTGGTCAAGCTTCATCTACATCTACATCATACTCCATGTGGCGGAGGGTATTTTCGGTACCACTATCTGATCCCTCCAACCCTGTTCCACTGGCGAATAGTACATGGGAAGAATGACTGTCGTTAAGCCTCTGTATTGGTTCTAATTTCTCAAATTTTCTCCTCGTGGTCAATACGCGAGATCTATGTGGGGGGAAGTAATATGTTGTCTGACTCCACCTGAAAACTTCAAATGGTTCAAATAGCTCTGAGCACTATGCGATTTAACTTCTGAGGTCATCAGTCCCGTAGAACTTAGAACTACTGAAACCCAACTAACCTAAGGACATCACACACATCCATGCCCGAGGCAGGATTCGAACCTGCGACCGTAGCGGTCGCGCGGTTCTAGACTGTAGCTCCTAGAACCGCTCGGCCACCCAGGCCCGCATGAAAAGTGCTGCCACGAAATTTCAGTAGTAAATCTCTCCGTGATGCACAACGCCTCTCTTGTAACGTCTGCCAGTGTAGTTTGTTCAGCATCTCCGTAACGCTCTCTCGCCAGCTAAACGATCCCGTGACGAAACGCGCCGCTCTTCGTTGGATCTTCTCTGTCTCCTCTATCAGTCCTACCGGATAGGGATCCCAGACAGATGAACAATACTCAAGAATCGAGCGAACAAGCGCCTTATAAGCCACTTCTTTCGTAGATGAGTTACATTTCCTTAATATTCTTGCAATGAATCTGAGTCTTTTCAGACTGTTTTATATAGTCACTCCACTTAAGATCTCTCTGGACAGTTACGCCTAGATATTTTACAGCAGACGCTGTCTCCAGCTGTTTGTCATCAATAGTGTAGCTGTACAGTAGTGGATTTCTTTTCCTATGTATGCGCAATATGTTACATATATTTGCGTTCCGCGTCAACTGCCAGCGTTTGCACCATTCATCACTTCTCTGCAGATCGTTCTGCAAATTCTTCCTATCTTCTGGCGTTGCTACTTTAGTATAAACAACTGCATCATCTGCGAATAGCCTTAAAGAGCATCCGACGCTTTCTACATTTATATATATTGTAAACAGCAACGGTCCTATCACACTTCCCTGTGATACTCCGGATATTACCTTTACATCTGTCGATTTAGTCCCGTTAAGAGCGACGTGTTGAGTTCTGTCTGCAAGAAAGTCTTGAATCCAATCGCAGGTCTGCTCCGATACTCCGCAAGCTCGTATTTTTTTCGTTAAACGGCAATGCGGTACAGTGTCAAATGCCTTACCGAAATCAAGGAATACGGCATCAACTTGAGTGCCGTTGTCCACTGCGCTGTGGATCTCATGGAAGAACAGACCGAGCTGAGTTTCGCAGGATCTCTGTTTGCGGAATCTATGTTTATTTTTATAGAGGAGATGTTCATTTTCCAAGAACGTCACAATTCTTGAGCATGAGTTCGACTTGGAGTTTGAGCAGAGGCTCTTCACTCTCAAAGAATTATTTCTTCTCTTGTGTATGCGTTGTAATTAATAAATGCATCAAATTGTCATTCTGGTCATTATTCATCACACGTCGCTCCACACCCGCCTTTGGCACAACCTGAATGAATGCGTTCAAGTCAGGACGTGAAAGACATCTCCAAAACGTCAAGGACCCACTCCATCCTGAACAACACATTCGACACACAACAAGTTAAGCGCCTCACTGCGCCGTCGGTACAGCTGACGCCTTCCGTCACTCGAGAAAGAGACAAAATCGCCACTCGTCGGCCCACACTAGAAGCCTCGAGTCAACTCGTGTCGAGTTTCTGTGCTGTTTGGCCCTGCCTAGACGCGCAGCTTTTTGTGCCGCTGTAAGTGAAGCCCTGCCACACAGCAGCTCCGTTCTCAACGTTCACTCGGAAACTGGTCGAGATGGACGTGCACTCACTGGCAGCAGCCATTTCTGCCGAGCTTCGGACTGATTGCCGTTGACAAGTCGTAGCAAATTTCTGCGGTCCCTATCGGTTATGATCTTTTTACAACCAGACCTTACTCCCTGTTACAGGGCTGCGTGTGGTACATCATTAATTGTACCTCCTGTCCAAAATCACTTCTACATCTACATCCATACTCCGCAAGCCACCTGGCGGTGTGTGGCGAAGGGTACCTTGAGTACCTGTATCGGTTCCCCCGTCTATTCCAGTCACGTATTGTTCGTGGAAAGAAAGATCGTCCGTATGCCTCTGTGTGGGCTCTAATCCCTCAGATTTTATCCTCATGGTCTCTTCCCGAAATATACGTAGGAAGGAGCAATGGTTGACTCCTCGCTGAAGCTATGTTCTCGAAACTTCAACAAAAGCCCGTACCGAGCTACTGACCGTCTCTCTTGCAGAGTCTTCCACTGGACTTTATCTATCATCTCCGTAACACTTTTCGCGATTACTAGATGATCCTATAACGAAGCGTGCTGCTCTCCGTTGGATCTTCTCTCTCTCTTCTATAAACCCTATCTTGTACGGATCCCACAACGGTGATCAGTATTCAAGCAGTGGGCGAACAAGGGTACTGTAACCTACTTCCTTTGTTTTCGGACTACATTTCGTTAGGATTCTTCCAATGAATCTCTCTGGCAGCCGGGCGAAGTGGCCGAGCGGTTCTAGCCGCTTCAGGCTGGAACCGCGCGACCGCTACGGTCGCAGGTTCGAATCCTGCCTCGGGCATGGATGTGTGTGATGTCCTTAGGTTAGTTAGGTTTAAGTAGTTCTAAGTTCTAGGGGACTGATGGCCTCCGCTGTTAAGTCCCATAGTGCTCAGAGCCATTTGAACCATTCAGTCTGGCATCTGCTTTACCGACGATTAATTTTATATGGTCATTCATTCCATTTTAAATCTCTCCTAATGCCTACTCCCAGATAATTTATGGAATTAACTGCTTCCAGTTGCTGACCTACTACATTGTAGCTAAATGATAAAGGATCTTTCTTCCTATGTATTCGCAGCACATTACGCTTGTCTACATTGAGATACAATCGCCATTCCCTGCACCATGCGTCAATTCGTTGCAGATCCTGCTGCATTTCAGTACAATAATCCATTGTTACAACCTCTCGATATACTACATCATCCGCAAAAAGCCTCAGTGAACTTCCGATGTTATCTACAACATCATTTTTATATATTGTGAACAGCAACGGTCCTACGACACTCCCCTGCGGCACACCTGAAATCACGCTTACTTTGGAAGACTTCTTTCCATTGAGAACGACATGCTGCATTCTGTTATCTAGGAACTCTTCAGTCCAATCACACAATTGGTCTGAAAGCCCATACACTACTGTTCATTAAACGACTGTGGGGAACTGTATCTAACGCCTTGTGGAAGTCAAGAAAAACGGCATCTACCTGTGAACCCGTGTCTATGGCCCTCTGAGTCTCGTGGACGAATAGCGCGAGATGGGTTTCACACGATCGTCTTTTTCGAAACCCATGCTGATTCTTACAGAGTAGATTTCTAGTGTCCAGAAAAGTCATTATACTCGAACATAATACGTGTTTCAAAATTCTACAACTGATCGACGTTAGAGATATAGGTCTATACTTCTGCACATCTGTTCGACGTCCCTTCTTGAAAACGGGGATGAGCTGTGCCCTTTTCCAATCTTTCGGAACGCTACGGTCTTCTAGAGACCTACAGTACCTCTGTGAAACAGCTCTGGAAAAAGACTTCCGGACTGACACTTCGGCAGGAGCACATGGAGGAACGGAACATCACTGCCACATCCCGCTCGGAACACACGCCTAATCCAACATTTCATTCAACTCGCTCAAACAGGCAAGCTATTTACTTTATAAATATGAAAACTGTATCACTGTGGTCTGGAGGAGTTACAGTACGTTTTGATTTTAGTTTTATCTGCGGCGACAAGTTATTACGAGGATATCTGGACAGATTACGAAAATGCATGTATATACGACGGTACCGAATTTTCGACATGCGGGAAACTCTTTTGTTATTGAAGTTAGGTGAATACATAATGTGAATTAAATCTTAGGAATACATCACATTTTCATATGACCGGCACCAGACCTCTGTCGGAGATACCCGATGGGAAATAATTTGAGTTAAATAATGGTCCATTCATGCATCAACTAATAACCGGGCGTCCGTACAGCGTCGACACGAGAAACAGATCGCTATAGCTTTCTAAAGAAATGGTTGTTAAATTTTCTGATCCATCTACTTAATTCTAACACAACAAGAAATAACATTAGACGTGTTTATCACAGTGGGAAAACATATCTTAAATAGGCCAACCTCTGTTGTGCATAAAGAACAAGGGTGATACAAATGACAGCGCCTCTGTATTACAGCAGTTAATATTGTGAGCAGTAATATTTATTATGTGTGATACAGATTGAGTTCCTGAGACGATCTCCTTTGCAATTAGGTGCTCTTCAGGCCTTTTCATTAAAATTTCAAAACTAACGACAGTATAATTTTCTTTTGAAGATACCTACTGATCTAACCTACGCACGCCAAACATGGAGCTGAATCCGCCTGTACCCCATTTCTATGCAGAAAATGGACAACTCCACTGATATCAGTCTCGTCGTTATGACGTGTTCCTGAATTGTCCCTATCACTGTTAGTGTGACTGTTGTCATTTAAGTGTGAGGAATTACCTTACCCCTCCCTCCCCCCCCCCCCCCCACACACACACACCCATCCGTTTTAAAAGGCCATCATGGGAGCAATGAGAAGCGTGGTGTTGGTCTTCATTCACGTCAGGCCCAGTGACGTGTTTTGGAGCTGTTCTGAGACCATACTCACATCTTTCCAGAGACTAGCGGAACTGTAGAGGACGGCTAGCTTCAGTTACGGAGTATAAACACAGCCGTCAATATGTAGCAATGTTCCAGAGTCTGATCAGTGTCCATTGATCTGGAGTCGAATCGAGTTTTTAAAACAAAGACTTCATCGGTTCAGTTATGAGCTCGGCCGTAGATTTTTAGACCTGCTCTACGATGTAGAGAGATCAGGTGTGGACTGCACATCGCAAATAACGGATGTCGGAGCACACGTGGAATGCACTGTATTTATTTATTTTGCAGTTTAGGCGACACTGCGAGGTCTCAAGCGGAAAAAGCATTATTTGAGTTACTACCAAAGGCGTTCAATAAGAAAGGCAACTCATTTTTTCTGGGTCAGTTTCGATTGAAAAAAGTGTTAGTTGTTATAGAACATCGTGGGACATTCTCGCTTCATCCACTGTGCTTTCACGAAGTTCTGATAGGTGATGGTGCTATACGTAGCCTTCAAAACGGCGTCTGTAACGGAGGTGCGTTCCAAGGAAAGGACTGTCATTGAGTTTCTTTTGGCGAAAGACCAGAGCATCACAGATATTCAAGGCCCTTGCAAAATGTCTGCGGAGACGCGGCAGTGAAGAAAAGCACTGAGTCGCTGGGCGAGCGTCTCTCATCATCGCAACAAGGTCGGGCAAACCTGCCCGATCTCCCGCGTGCAGGTCGGTCTCACACAGCTGTGAGTCCTGCAGTTTTGGAACGTGCTGACGCTCTTATTCGAGGTGACCGACGTATCACAATCAAATTACTCGGTACCCAAGTGGACGTCTGTTTTAAGTGTTCACACACTCGTCCACCAGTTGGGGTACTCAAAGGTGAGCGGCCGCTCGGTTCCTCGCTGCCTAACAGAAGACCATAACGAGCAACGAAGGGCCGTCTGAGGGGAGTTACTTGAGCGTTACGTGGCTGATCGTGACAGTTTTTGGTCGAAGATCGTCACTTGGGTCCATCACTTCGAACCGGAAACAAAATGGTAGTCCACGGAGTGGCGCTACGCCACCTCTCCTCCGAAGAAAAAGTTCAGAGGCGCACCATCAGCCGATAAAGTCATGGCGACGGTCTTCTGTGACTCTGAAGGGGTTATTCCGTTTGATGTCTTCCCTCATGGTGGAACGATAAACTCTGAAGTGAACGGTGCTATCCTCAGGAAATTCAAGAAACCACTTCACCGTGTTTCCCTTCTTCACGACAAAGCAAGGCCTCACACAGGTCTGCACACATGGGACGAGTTCACAAAACTTCACTGGACTATTCTTCCTCATCCACTCTTCAGCCTGGCTCTTACACCTTCCAACTTCCACCTGTACTTTGGATTCCATAAATTGTTGAAAGCTGGGGGAGTGGTCGTCCCATATCGTTTTGTGCTGGTGTTCCATCTCGGCAGTAGTAAATGAAGCGTCTCTTTAGTTCCTGAACAGAGAGTGGTGGTGCAGTAATTACGCGTAAGTCTTGCATTTAGGAATAGCGTTCCTGGCCAGCAAGATTTAAGTTTTCGCTGGTTCAGCTACATAGCCTAAGGGGAATGCCTCAGTAGTTCCTTCGACAAGAACAAAGCCGATATCCAGCCCCTCCTATCCAGCTTATCTGTGTTCAATATCTGACACAATGGTCGACAGGAATTTAAATCCTATCTTACCCTCTTTCTGTTTATTTATTAGGGAACAGTGATTAAACCAATACGCACGGTCACTCAGTTCTCTCATCCCCTGTTACAAAACAATAGCTTTCTCTTTTACAGTGCTCCGTAGAGTAGAACGAGCTGTTTCGCGTCTACTCCATTATATAGTCGGGGTTCTTTTCAGATAAATGTACTATAAGGCAGGCGGTAGGGTAGAGGCACTCCTAATCGGGAATACGGGGTGGGGGTGGGGGAGGGGAGGGGGGCAGGGGAGAAGGTGACCTTCCAGTTCCGCGACTCGACTGATAGGTAGGAGGAACCTACTAAAAACCTTATTCGGAACCCAGAGACTGAAATTATTTCAATTTACTTCTGAGAAAATGTTTTCCATTCTAACAGAAAAAAAATTGAAATTTTGCGTTAGTGTAGTAATACATATGTGTTACATGTATACTAAAATGTAGACTTTCACGGCTGGAAATGTCATGTCCATTATATTTATCCTGGCTGTTATGCCGTGGTTTGGCTGATGAATTCTGTGTCAATTCCCAACGTCTACCGAGGACATCTTCAAGGGGGTCTGTAGCTCGATGGAAGGAGAGGGAGATGTTTATGTGGGTACCAACAAAAGAACTGTTTCAAAACGTTTGGAAGAGCACAAGGGCAATTGTAGTAGTAACGGAACGATCAGCTGTTGCGGCGAATGCTTTCCAGCCAGGTAACCACAATATTCGTTTCGAGGAGACGCAGGTACTAGCGGCCATAAGCGGAGGCTCTACAGGGCGGCAATCGAAATCGGCAGACACCCTAATAATTTCAATCGAAAGGAGGAGGACGTGAAATTAAACGGTGTATGGATGCCGGTGTTGAAGAAGATGTGTACCACCCGTCCACCACTGGGTGCTGGCAACGGCGATCGACGGCAGCGGACAGCGGCCAAATGCACTGACGTTTTCAAAACACGTGACGTCACCCCTCGGCGCAGGAGCGCGCGGACACGAAATTTAGCGGCAGTCAGTAGCGAGCCAGTATATCTGGAACGATATAGTAGTATTGTGTCACGTATGAAGGGATTTTATGTACGAGACTCTCAGTGAGCTTCTACTTGTATGCCGCCTCCAGGATTTTACACTGAAGCGCCGAAGAAACTGGTATAGGCATGCGTATTCAAATACGGAGATATGTAAAAAACTAAAGCCGGTCGTTGTGGCCGAGCGGTTCTAGGCGCTTCAGTCCGGAACCGCACGACCGCTACGGTCGCAGGTTCGAATCCTGCCTAGGGCACGGATGTGTGTGATACCCTTAGGTTAGTTAGGTTTAAGTAGTTCTAAGTTCTAGGGGACTGATGACCTCAGAAGTTAAGTCCCGTAGTGCTCAGAGCCATTTGAACCATTTTTTGAGCCGTAGCCTATGTTCATAGTCCGCCACAGGATTTAGGTCTTGGACAGGGTGGAAACTAAATGGATGCTGGCCGTCATCCCTCAAAACCTCCCAGATTAACCAGTGAGTGACCCCCATGTCGTGTCCAAGCGCTCGAGTACTTGTCGTAGGTGCGTCCTCGAAGCGTTCGAGAACAGTCTCTTCAAACACAGAGTCCCGTCGTGTTAGAGGTCTTCCAGCATCGACATGATATCCTGTTAACGAACCTGTTTCGCCAAGTCGCTGGTGAATTGCTGTAAACGTTTGCGGGTGTGGGTGGCGTCTTGCTGGGTATCATTCCTCATGCAGCTGTCGAGCTTAATGCGCATTAGCATTGGCTAGTCCTTAAACAAAAACCATATCTCGTCGTTCTTCAAACGAATACTGTGCTGCCATGCTTACTGTATGACTAAATTGCAGGTAACGTGTGTGTGCTCAGAAGCGAAGCTTACGTGTGAATGCCTATGACGTGAGGTGGAGACAAACAGCAAGACCTATTCGACACGTGTGGCGAATTGTGCGCCGGTGATGAGGATGAGATGATGAGGGCAACACAACACCCAGTGCCCAAGCGGAGAAAATCTCCAACCCGGCGAGGAATCGAAACCGGGCCCGCTTGCATGGGAGGCGAGCACGTTACCACCCAGCTAATCACGCAGACATCAACAGCGCAATCCAATCGGAGCGCGTGGCGCCAAGTTTCCTAAGTGATTTTGGTTCCTACTGGCATCAGCTATCCATGATTAAAATTTCGTGACACAATTTTTCTTCACTCTGTATAAGACAACAAGTGTCTGCGCAGTTGTTAGATCGGTACTGTTGCTACAAAAGCAGTTTATCAAGATTTAAGTGAGTTTGAACGTGGGGTTACAGTCGGCGATGGGACACAGCATCTCCGACGTAGCAATGAAGTGAGAATTTTCCCATACGATTATTTCATGAATGTACCGTGAATAACAGGAATTCGGTAAAACATCAAATCACCTACATCACTGAGGCCGGACGAAGATCGGGCAAGAACGGGACCGACGACGACTGAAGATAATCGTTCAACGTGACAGAAGTGCAACCCTTCCGCAAAATGCTGCAGATTTCAGTGCTGGGCCATCAGCAAGTGTCAGCTTGCAAACCATTCAACGAAACATCATCGATACGGTCTTTCAGAGCCAAAGGCCCACTCGTATACCCTTCATCACTGCACGACATGAAGCTTTACGCCTCACCTGAGCCTGTCAAAACCGACATTGGACTGTTGATGAGTCGGACGAGTCTAGTTTCAAATTGTATCGAGCGGATGGACGTGTACGGGTATGGAGACAACCTCATGAATCCATGGACCTGCATGACAGCAGGGGACTGTTCAAGCTGGTGGAAACTCTGTAATAGTGTGTGATGTGTGCACTTGGAGTGAAATGGGACTCCTGACACATCTAGATAAGACTCTGACAGGTGACACGTACGTAAGCATCCTGTCTATCACGTGCATTCATTCTTGTCCATTGTGCATTCCGACGGACCTGGGCAATTCCAGCAGGACAATGAGACACCCCACACATCCAGAATTGCTACAGAGTGGCTCCAGGAACATTCTTCTGAGTTTAAACACTTCCACTGGCCACCAAATTCCCCCGTCTGCAACATCACTGATAATATCTGGGATGCCTAGCAACGTGTTGTTCAGAAGAGATCTCCACCCCCTCATGGTGTCAGTTCCCTGCAGCACTACTTCAGACATTAGTCGAGTCCATACCACGCCGTGTTGCGGCACTTCTGCGTGTTCTCGGGGGCCCTACACGATATTAGGCAGGTATACCAGTTTCTTTGGCTCTCCAGTGTAGTTCCGACGGCTCGCATTGATAGGACAGAGAATATTTCTTACATCCCGAAAATTTATTTGCAGTTTTTACTGACCTTTCGTCACAACATCAGTGACCCAAATCGCCGATATGCCCTATACAAAGTAACTACAGGTTCAGGTCACTATTTCCGTTAAAGTAGCGCAAAATGTATTTTTAGGTGTTGTTTTGTTGAATCCAAGATTTATCGTAGTATACTTCTTGCAAAAAGGTGGGAATTTAAGGAGATGGGACCTGGATAAACTGAAAGAACCAGAGGTTGACAGAGTTTCCGGGAGAGCATAAGGGAACAATTGACAGGAATGGGGGAAAGAAATACAGTAGAAGAAGAATGGGTAGCTTTGAGGGATGAAATAGTAAAGGCAGCAGAGGACCAAATAGGTAAAAAGACGAGGGCTAGTAGAAACCCATGGGTAACAAAAGAAATATTGAATTTAATTGATGAAAGGAGAAAATATAAAAATGCGGTAAATGAAGCAGGCAAAAAGGAATACAAACGTCTCAAAAATGAGATCGACAGGCGGTGCAAAATGGCTAAGCAGGGATGGCTAGAGGACAAATATAAGGATGTAGAGGCTTATCTCACTAGGGGTAAGATAGATACTGCCTACAGGAAAATTAAAGAGACCTCTCGAGAAAGGAGAAACACTTGCATGAATATCAAGAGCTTTGATGGAAACCCAGTTCTAAGCAAAGAAGGGAAAGCAGAAAGGTGGAAGGAGTATACAGGGTGAGTCACCTAACGTTACCGCTGGATATATTTCGTAAACCACATCAAATACTGACGAACCGATTCCACAGACCGAACATGAGGAGAGGGGCTAGTGTAATTGTATAATACAAACCATACGAAAATGCACGGAAGTATGTTTTTTAACACAAACCTACGTTTTTTTAAATGGAACCACGTTATTTTTGTTAGCACATCTGAACATATAAACAAATACGTAATCAGGGCCGTTTGTTGCATTGTAAAATGTTAATTATATCCGGAGATATTGTAACCTAACGTTGACGCTTGAAACATCCGAAGTTCAGTTGCGTGTTGTAACAAACACGGGCCACGGTTGGCGAGCAGCATCTGCAGGGACATGTTTACGATGACGACTGTGTTTACGAGTGTGGCTGTAGTGCACTGTTGTGGTTTGGTCTAGCTGTCGCATGGTCCGCATGTAGCGCTTGCTGCTATTGTTATTCTGCATTCGTCTCCGCACGCAGACCAACTGTAGTACACCGTGTTACCAGACGTCTGTGATAGTGTAGTGTTATAGGAACTGTGACCATGGTGTATTCGAACTCTGAAAAGGCGGAGATGATACTCATCAATGGCGAGTGTCGACGAAATGCAGCTGAAGCCTGCAGAGTGTATGCAGAACAGTACGCGGACAGAGAGCATCTAACGTGCCGCACATTGCAAAACATCTACCGCCAACTGTATGCAACAGGTATGGTCGTAGCACGCAAACGGGTCCGCAACAGGCCCGTCACAGGAGAAGCGGGTGCAGTTGGTGTGTTAGCTGCTGTTGCCATGAACCCACACATGAGTACACGGGACATTGCGAGAGCCGGTGGACTCAGTCAAAGTAGTGTCATGCGCATACTGCATCGTCACCGCTTTCACCCGTTTCATGTGTCGCTACATCAGCAATTACATGGTGATGACTTTAATCATCGAGCGCAATTCTGTCAATGGACATTAACAGAGAATGCGTTGCAGTTCTACCCGTCTACCGATGAAGCGGGTTTCACAAACCACGGGGCAGTGAATCTACGGAACATGCATTACTGGTCCGTGAACAATCCTCGCTGGCTCAGACAGGTAGAGCGACAGCGACCGTGAACTGCAAATGTATGGTGCGGAATCATTGGCGACCACCTCATTGGTCCTCACTTCATTGCAGGAGCCCAAGCAGCTGCAACATACATCGCGTTTCTACAGAATGACCTGCCAACGTTGCTCGAAAATGTCCCACTGGAAACCCGTCGACGTATGTGGTATCAGCATGATGGTGCACCTGCACATTCCGCAATTAACACTAGGCTGACCCTTGACAGGATGTTCGACGGGCGTTTCATAGGACGTGGAGGACGCATAATTGGCCAGCCCGTTCTCCTGATCTTACACCTCTGGACTTCTTTCTGTGGAGTACGTTAAAGGAGAATGAGTACTGTGATGTGCCTACAACCCCAGAGGACCTGAAACAACGTATTGTGGCAGCCTGCGGCGACATTACACCAGATGTACTGCGGCGTGTACGACATTCATTACGCCAGAGATTGCAATTGTGTGCAGCAAATGATGGCCACCACATTGAACATCTATTGGCCTGACATGTCGGGACACACTCTATTCCACTCCGTAATTGAAAACGGAAACCACGTGTGTACGTGTACCTCACCCGTCATGGTAATGTACATGTGCGTCAGTGAAAAAGACCAATAAAAAGGTGTTGGCATGTGGACGTAATGTGCTGTTCCAGTCTCTTCTGTACCTAAGGTCCATCACCGTTCCCTTTGGATCCCTACGTAATTCGGTGCTCTCCGATACACACGATCGAACAGCGGAGGAGTGGTGCTCAAGCGTCAACATTAGGTTACAATATGTCCGGATGTCATTAACATTTTACAATGCAACAAACGGCACTGATTACGTATTTGTTTATATGTTCAGATGTGCTAACAAAACTAACGGGGTTCCATTTAAAAAAACGTAGGTTTGTGTTAAAAAACATACTTCCGTGCATTTTTTATGGTTTTTATTAACCAATTACACTAGCCCCTCTCCTCACGTTCGGCCTGTGGAATCGATTCGTCAGTATTTGATGTGGTTTACGAAATACATCTAGCGGTAATGTTAGGTGACTCACCCTGTATAGAGGGTCTATACAAGGGCGATGTACTTGAGGACAATATTATGGAAATAGAAGAGGAAGTAGATGAAGACGAAATGGGAGATACGATACTGCGTGAAGAGTTTGACAGAGCACTCAAAGACCTGAGTCGAAACAAGGCCCCCGGAGTAGACAACATTCCATTGGAACTACTGACAGCCTTTTGAGAGCCAGTCCTGACAAAACTCTACCATCTGGTGAGCAAGATGTATGAGACAGACGAAATACCCTCAGACTTCAAGAAGAATATAATAATTCCAATCCCAAAGAAAGAAGGTGTTGACAGATGTGAGAATTACCGAACTATCAGTTTAATAAGTCACAGCTGCAAAATACTAACGCGAATTCTTTACAGACGAATGGAAAAACTGGTAGAAGCCGACCTTGGGGAAGATCAGTTTGGATTCCGCAGAAATGTTGGAACACGTGAGGCAATAATGACCCTACGACTTATCTTAGAAAATAGATTAAGGAAAGGCAAACCTACGTACCTGCAAGAGCAGCTGAACGGAATGGACAGTGTCTTGAAAGGAGGGTACAAGATGAACATCAACAAAAGTAAAACAAGGATAATGTAGTCGATTTAAATCGGGTGATGCTGGGCGAATTGGATTAGGAAATGAGACACTTAAAGCAGTAGAGGAGTTTTGCTATTTGTGGAGCAAAATAAGTGATGATGGTCGAAGTAGAGAGGATATAAAATGTAGACTGGCAATGGCAAGGAAATCGTTTCTGAAGAAGAGAAATTTGTTAACATCGAGTATAGATTTAAGTGTCAGGAAGTCGTTTCTGAAAGTATTTGTATGGAGTGTAGCCATGTATGGAAGTGAAACAAGGACGATAACCAGTTTGGACAAGAAGAGAATAGAAGCTTTCGAAATGTGGTGCTACAGAAGAATGCTGAAGATAAGGTGGGTAGATCACATAACTAATGAGGAGGTATTGAATAGGATTGGGGAGAAGAGAAGTTTGTGGCACAACTTGGCTAGAAGAAGGGATCGGTTGGTAGGACATGTTCTGAGGCATCGAGGGATCACCAATTTAGTACTGGAGGGCAGCGTGGAGTGTAAAAATCGTAGAGGGAGACCAAGAGATGAATACACTAAGCAGATTCAGAAGGATGTAGGCTGCAGTAGGCACTGGGAGATGAAGAAGCTTGCACAGGATAGAGTAGCAGGGAGAGCTGCATCAAACCAGTCTCAGGACTGAAGACGACAACAACAACAAATTCTAAACTATTGTCTTCAGCACGTAGTAAGAACATTTTACACTAAACTTCGTTTTTGCTGCTGCAGTGTCTCTGCATTCCATTAAAAATTTCTGTCCATCTTTGTACCTTCTGAATTAAAAACCAAATGAGTGGAGAAGACATAACGGAGATGTCTGAGCCATAATAATTATTTTTTTCACGTCATTACTCTACGTTTTTCTAGACATCTGATACTTTCCTGTGTCGTAGATCGAAGTACAATTCTCCGCTTGAACTTTTTGTCAAAATCGTCACATTCAGAAATTTCCGCCTTTATTTATATTTCCACTTCTTGGAAAATCAAAACACATTCTCCGAAGTTACTATACTGTTATTACACACAGTCTATTCGAAAATCCACAAGGTTTTGTTGTCAGTTTTATGAATCTGCGCAAAACTTATATTTTTCCTTGCATGCTCACTGTTTGCAAAATGAGTAAAAAATCTTCAGTATTAGTACTTCATCTGTCTGCAGTAGCTGTAATTGTATTTATTGAAATAATCAGCAACCAACTGCACGAAAGAACCTTTATTTGCTTAACCGGTAGTATGCACTCCCTTAGACGTACTGATTTGTTGTCTGTTGAAAAAAAAAAAAGGTTCAAATGGCTCTGAGCACTATGGGACTTACCATCTGTGGTCTTCAGTCCCATAGAACTTAGAGCTACTTAAACCTAATTAATCTAAAGACATCACACACATCCATGCCCGAGGCAGGATTCTCACCTGCGACCGTTGCGGTCACGCGGTTCCAGATTGAAGCGCCCAGAACCGCACGGCCACAACGGCCGGCGTTGTCTGTTGCTTTCCTACCTGCTTTCTGCTTCTCTCATGTTCATATTTCTGATTGTTATATATAGTCGTATTTTTCCTTGTTAACAACATGGAAAATTCAGTCTGCAGGGTTTTTCTTTCTTTGGCTCTGGTTCAAATGGCTCTGAGCACTATGGGACTTAACATCTGTGGTCATCAGTCCCCTAGAACTTAGAACTACTTAAACCTAACTAATCTAAGGACATTACACACATCCATGCCCGAGGCAGGATTCGAACCTGCGACCGTAGCAGGCGCGCGGTTCCGGACTGCGCGCCTAGAACCGCTAGACCACCGCGGCCGGCTTTCTTTCTTTCATTACGACTCCGGCAGGAACGTTTTGTTAAACAAAAGAGCTCTAGGTGCATGAAACCGGTTAAAGAAATAAAATTTCGTTTGGGAAACTGGTTGCTTTTTATTTCATTAAATCCTGAATACCTTTGATATGACGATTTTAGGTTGTTTTCGAATGTCTTGCCTTTTACCCACGTTGATCTCAACAGCAGTACACGTGGAACCTTGCTCCTGCATTTCTCTCACTACCAAGCGCACGTCAACCACCGTTACATGGAAGACTGAAACTACAAGTGAACACACGATATTGCAAAGTAAGTGCACATACGGCAAGAAAGCTATGAGGAGGGCGATTCACAACGCTTAACGCACGCGGGCTGCAGGCAGCGAGTATGGCCGCGAGGTGTTTAATTTCGTGATGGCCACTCTAGTACAATTGTTTTCCGATTTCTATTTTTGTTCGTTGTTTCGGTATGGAAATTACTCTACAGCTTGTGCTGGTTATTCTACAGGGTGTTACAAAAAGGTACGGCCAAACTTTCAGGAAACATTCCTCACACACAAATAATGTTATGTAGACATGTGTCCGGAAACGCTTACTTTCCATGTTAGAGCTCATTTTATTACTTCTCTTCAAATCACATTAATGATGGAATGGAAACACACAGCAACAGAACGTACCAGCGTGACTTCAAACACTTTGTTACAGGAAATGTTCAAATTGTCCTCCGTTAGCGAGGATACATGCATCCACCTTCCGTTGCATGGAATCCCTGATGCGCTGATGCAGCCCTGGAGAATGACGTATTGTATCACAGCCGTCCACAATACGAGCACGAAGAGTCTCTACATTTGGTACTGGGGTTGCGTAGACAAGAGCTTTCAAATGCCCCATAAATAAAAGTCAAGAGGGTTGAGGTCCGGAGAGCGTGGAGGCCATGGAATTGGTCCGCCTCTACCAATCCATCGGTCACCGAATCTGTTGTTGAGAAGCGTACGAACACTTCGACTGAAATGTGCAGGAGCTCCATCGTGCATGAACCACAGGTTGTGTCGTACTTGTAAACGCACATGTTCTAACAGCACAGGTAGAGTATCCTTATGAAATCATGGCGGTGAATCGAGGAAGTACAGTACATACTGACGAAACTAAAATGAGCTCTAACACGGAAATTAAGCGTTTCCGGACACATGTCCACATAACATCTTTTCTTTATTTGTGTGTGAGGAATGTTTCCTGAAAGTTTGGCCGTATCTTTCTGTATATTATACCACCTTATAGTTCATAACGTGCCGACTAGAACGGATAGAAAGCTAAAAAAATTGTGTAGGAGCTCGAAACATTTATCTGGACTACACGTTTTCTTTTATTCAGGAACTGTCATCCGATTCGGAAATAACAAAATGTTATATGAGGCCAACACGTCGTTGTCTGTAAACTGATGTAACAGCGTCAGGGCAGGATAATACATTAATTTGTAAACGGCCTTAGTCGAGAGCGCAGGTGGGTTAACAATATCTTGCTTGTAATCGCACAGTTGGAGTCAAGCAATAGCTTTTGGTAGACTGCAAAAGCCTGCACAAGATGCAGAACTACGGAAGCCCATGCTGCTGAGACGTTGCCATTAAAGAAGTCAGTTACGAATTGAAGTCCCATCCATTAATGATGAAGGAGAACTGCAGTCACGATTGCGTATCACAGCTGACGTGGTATGATAGCTGGAAAAATGGACGAGGAAGAACATTTGTAACGTCTGAAGGTGATCGCTGCTGCGCCGCAGACTGTATTGCAATGGCTCTTTAAAGATTACTCATTGCATATACTCCATCGTTTAAATTCATTTTCATTGATGGATACACAGAAATATAATTTAGACTGATGTGTACATTACAGAAATATTCTCGACCTATACCTAATCACTGGCAACACTAGGCCAACCGCAAAATATATACACTACTGACCATTAAAATTGCTACACCACGCAGATGACGTGCTACAGACGCGAAATTTAACCGACAGGAAGACGATGCTGTGATGTGCAAATGATTAGCTTTTCAGAGCATTCATACAAGGTTGGCGCCGGTGGCGACACCTACAACTTGCTGACATGAGGAAAGTTTCCAACCAATTTCTCATACACAAACAGTAGTTGACCGGCGTTGCCTGGTGAAACGTTGTTGTGATGCTTTGTGTAAGGAGGAAAACTGCGTACCACCACGTTTCCGACTTTGATAAAGGTCGGATTATAGCCTATCGCGATTGCGGTTTATCGTATCGCGACATTGCTGCTCGCGTTGGTCGAGATCCTATGGCTGTTAGCAGAATATGGAATACGTGGATTCAGGAGAGTAATACGGAACGCTGTGCTGGATCTCAACAACCTCGTATACTAGCAGTCGAGATGACAGGCATCTTATCCGCATGGCTGTAACGGATCGTGCAGCCACGTCTCGATCCCTGCGTCAACAGATGGGGACGTTTGCAAGTCAACAACCATCTGAACGAACAGTTCGACGACGTTTGCAGCAGCATGGACTATCATCTCGGAGACCATGGCTGCGCTTACCCTTGACGCTGCATCACAGACAGGAGCGCCTGTGATGGTGTGCTCAACGACGAACCTGGGTGCACGAATGGCAAAACGTCATTTTTTCGGATGAATCCAGGTTCTGTTTACAGCATCATGATGGTCGCATCCGTGTTTAGCGACATCGCGGTGAACGCACATTGGAAGCGTGTATTCGTCATCTCCATACTGGCGTATCACCCGGCGTGATGGTATGGGGTGCCATTGGTTACACGTCTCGGTCAACTCTTGTTCGCACTGACGGCACTTCGAACAGTGGACGTTACATTTCAGATGTGTTACGACCCGTGGCTCTATGCATCATTCGATCCCTGCGAAACCCTATATTTCAGCAGGATAATGCACGACTGCATGTTGCAGGTCCTGCACGGGAAATACAGAAAATGTCCGACTGCTGCCCTGGCCAGCACATTCTCCAGACCTCTCATCAGCTGAAAACGTCTAAGTCAATGGTGGCCGAGCAACTGGCTCGTCACAATACGCCAGTCGCTACTCTTGATGAACTGTGGTATCGTGTTGATGCTACATGGGCAGCTGTACCTGTACACGCCATCCGAGCTTTTCTTGACTCAATGCCCAGGCGTATCCAGGCCGTTATTATGGCCAGAGGTGGTTGTTCTGGGTACTGCTTTCTCAGAATCTATGCACCCAAATTGCGTGAAAATGTAATCACATGTCAGTTCTAGTATAATATATTTGTCCAATGAATACCCGTTTATCATCTTCATTTCTTCTTGGTGTAGCAATTTGAATGGCAGTAGTGTATATGAGAGAGAGGAAGGAGGGAAATATTTCTTATCAGTATATACTCTGTGCTAGTTCTGTTGCCCTATATTAATTGGGCAACTGAGCATTTAAATCTTTCAGTTTCTTAAATTATGTGTTGGACAACTAACTGGAAGCCACATTAGTAGAACAGTGGCGAATATAAACCCTTATATTCAGGTCGATAATTGCGGTAATTGTTTATGACCGAAATGGAACCATAAGTGTGTTAAGATCATAACTTGAAGGAAAGCGAATCGTTCCATTTCAGTTTTTTTATCTTGTCATTCCACTTTGTTTCGATATTCGTCTGAAAATAATGAACATAAGTGTCTTAGAACGTGTCAGTGTCATTCGTTTTACAGGCGAAAGACGTAATCAGAATTAATTGGACACGTAATTCTGGATTTATAATTTGTCATTGTACTAATTGCCACTTCATTATTCTGGCACGCCCATTGCCGAGAATGGTAGTGGATAAATCCCCGCAACATTTCACAGTCTGACTGCCAGGCTATAAAGTAATATAAGTCCGTCGTTATATTTAACGGCATTCTGAAACGCGTGTCATGTTATGCACGTCCTTTTAAGTAAAGGATAAGTTGTGTAACGTCGGACGTGCTTTATGGATCTCCAGAACAAGAAATATAGGTATGTTAATCTAATCTGATCTACGCAGGAAATTAATCGCAGGGATTACGACGTGATTGTAAAGATTTTGTAAAACCATGTACAGTTATAATCTTCTGTGTGAAATACGACTCAGGCAGCGTACGTCCTTTTACGGTGGAATTCTAACGTATGTTGTGGATATGACTGCGATGTGTCTCATGAAAAATGAAGGACGCTGTATTGTCCGTGGGCGTCAGAAAATCAGAGGGGCCAAGACTCAAAAATTCGCATTCGTGATATAAATGAGTAGGTTACTTTCGAGAGGTGTTGTACCAAAAGATTTAAATTTTCTAGGTGACACAAACACCTTTATCCGGAGAATTGGTGAGTATTCAGAGAAGCGTATGAGAATTCTGTAATGAATAAAAACTCTGTATTCCTGATTTCAGCACAGAACAGATAACTTTAGAGGAGCCACTTGCTGGCCAGGTTACAGCATATCTCGCGTCCATGCTCAAAGTAAAGAACTGGTAGCACTGTGTAGCCGGCAGTAGGTAGTTACACACCACAGCAGTAGTTGGTTAGTGCATTCGGCAACATGAACGAGCTGTTCCTGAAAGTTGGATGTTGCAAGGTTAGTGATCATTGTTTTCAGAAAGGAAGCAAAATGTGCCAGTGTACTGTATATTATAACGCTTTCGATCAATACTTACCAACATAGAGTGCGTTCTTTGTTGTTAGGTGTGGCGCCTCTTTTCTAGTTACATGTTACTTTTGTTATTTTTATTCGTGTTTCACTTCTTACGAGTAATAAATTGTAATTAACAAAGAGACTAGGTGCCTACGATAATAGACGACCAGAAAAGATTTGTAAGTTAATCGAAGACATGACGCAGAATGCGTCATAATGTGCTTATATTGTTTCTTTTTTTTTAGGTATAAATCTGATTAAACAACGTAAAATTACTCATTTCTCCTCTAGTGATTCCTGTTGAGATTGCTATTCTTACTGTTGTTCAATAATGTAATTGTATTCAAGTTGAAATTATAATTTCAAGGAAAAGTATTACTTAGAGTTATGTGAATTATATAGATACCCTGAGTCATATGCCTTCAGCATTGTAGTAACTGAAGCTATCGTGGGAGAAATATTTGGTCGGCTTCACCGACACTGAGCGACCGCTACGGTCGCAGGTTCGAATCCTGCCACGGGCATGGATGTGTGTGATGTCCTTAGGTTAGTTAGGTTTAATTAGGTCTAAGTTCTAGGCGACTGATGACCTCAGAAGTTAAGTCGCATAGTGCTCAGAGCCATTTCACCAACAACTAGTGAGTCGAATTTATCCGCGAAACGGAATCTGTATCCTATACAAATTACATTAAAGTTCTTCGATAGGTTTCTACAGGCGACACGGCGATTACTAGCTTCGTTAGTTTAAAGGAATCCCGCAAGCAGAGGTTACTCGAACTTCGGCTTGGAGTGGACCTGTTAGGCACAAAACACAATAACTTTCCTAACGTAATGTAAGAAAAAACGTTCTGTATGTGTTTAATAGTATTCAGACTTGAGAAACATTTCTGTACCATCGACTCTTCAAATATCCAGACATCGTAGTTATACGTAGAACAGTTTTGTACTTTTAACAGGAAACCGATATACACTATGTGATCGAAAGTATCCGAACACATACGTTTTTCATGTTAGTTGCTTTGTGCTGCCACCTACTGCCTGGTACTCAATATCAGCGACCTCAGTAGTCATTAGAAATCGTGAGAGAGCAGAATGGGGCCCTCCGCGGAACTCACGGACTTCGGACGTGGTCAGGTGATTGGGTGTCACTTGTGTCATACGTCTGTACGCTAGATTTCCACACTCCTAAAGATCCCTAGGTCCACTGTTTCCGATGTGATAGTGAAGTGAAAACGTGAAGGGACACGCACAGCACAAAAGCGTACAGGCCGACCTCGCCTGTGGACTGAATGAGACCCCCGACAGCTGAAGAGGGTCGTAATGTTTAATAGGCAGACATTTATCCAGACCATCGCACAGGAATTCCAAACTGCATCAGGATCCACTGCAAGTATTATTACAGTTACACGGGATGTGAGAAAACTTGGATTTCATGGTCGAGCGAGTGCTCATAAGCCACAAATCGTGCTGGTAAATGCCAAATTATGCCTCACTTGATGAAAGGAGCGTAAACATTGGACGATTGAACAGTGGAAAACCGTTGTGTGGAGTGACGAATCACGGTACACAATGTGGCGATCCGATGGTAGGTTGTGGGTATGGTGAATGCACGGTGAACGTTATCTGCCAGAGTGTGTAATGCCAACAGAAAAATTCTGAGGTAGTGGTGTTATGGTGTGGTCGTGTTTTTCATGCCGGTGGCTTGCACCCCTTGTTGTTTTACGTGGCACTATCACGGCCCAGGCCTACATTGATGTTTTAAGCATCTTGCTGCTTCCCACTGTTGAAGAGCAATTCGGGGATTGCGATTACATCTCTCAACATGATCGAGCACCTGTTCATAATACACGGCCTGTGGCGGAGTGGTTACACGACAATAACATCCCTGTAATGGACTGGCCTGTGCAGAGTCCTGACCTGAATCCTACAGAACACCTTTGGGATGTTTTGGAACGCCGACTTCGTGCCAGGCCTCACCGACCGACATCGATACCTCTTCTCAGCGCAGCACTCGGTCAAGAATGTGAAGCAAAACAAGCGCTGTATATTTTGAGAGATACAAAGGCGAGCGAGGGTGCCGGGACTTACCCCAGTTCACTGCTAGTAGCGACACGTGACCTTCACGCGTGTGCGCGTAGCGCGCAGGTATTGCACCACAATTAAGTATAAATTAAAAGTCAAAATTTGCTTTTAAAACTTTGACATAAATTTTATTGTAATAAGGATTCAAATATCAACTCTTTATGTACCTAGACTTGATAGTTTCCGTGCCGGCCGCGGTGGCCATGCGGTTCTAGGCGCTTCAGTCCGGAACCGCAGGACTGCTACGGTCGCAGGTTCGAATCCTGCCTCGGGCATGGATGTGTGTGATGTCCTTAGGTTAGTTAGGTTTAAGTAGTTCTAAGTTCTAGGGGACTGATGACCTCAGATGTTAAGTCCCATAGTGCTCAGAGCCAATTGAACCATTTTTTTGATAGTTTCCGTAAAAACGCCATTTTTTTTAAAAAAAAGTGGCGCTAAATAATGATGCTAGAATTTGGTCAGAAGGTGCCTATGGAGCTAGTAAATTAGTCGTGCAAGTTTCAAAGCTAAAGAACGAAAATTACGACGGGAATCCACGTTTTTAGGAAAAGTGGTAGGCGTTAAAAATGGTCTTAGAAACGTAAACAACTTGTTTTACGCTTCAGTTCACCCTAAAAAATCATAACTAAGAGTCCACGATAAGCTACCTCTTATAGTTTTTGAGTAATTAAATGAAAACCAATTTTCTAACTAAAATATACCCAGTTGCAGTAGATTAAGAACCTGTAATTTTAATGATAGAAAATTTTGGTTAAAGCAGATGATAAAACCTATTAAACAGAGCTCTACCAAATTTTAGAGTTGTAGTATTAGTAACATCTAATACAAGTTCTAGTAAAGGTATGGTTCAAAGGTAACGATCTACCGTTAGTTTCACTATGAAAATTCTGGAAGATAAAGTTTTTATTCAAGCGAGCTGAAACTTTTTTTATGCTTTCAAACAACTTACCTAAATACATGTAAAAATTAAGAAGATTCTGAATCAATTCTCATGTTATTATATATTATGTGTCCGAGAAAGCGGTCGTTCTGAGGCTGCTGCCGTGTACACTGACAGATAAAAACACAAGTTCCCTCGGCCGTCCGCTGCGCCATCTATATAAATACATCCCGAGAGGCAGGAAAAAGGTTCACGTAGCACTCAGCCACTGTAAGATCCACGTCTGTTAAACGTCGGATCGCTCTCTGTATCGTACAAAACGCCTATTTGTGGTAAAAACTGATAGTGGACTCGCGACGACTGTACACCGTCCTGGATCGCTTAGTATTCGCTAAAGTAACTGTTAGTGTGCTGTCCGTGATAATTACTTGTTCTGGCTTTTTTTTCGAACAAAATTTAATAACAATTTCGTCAAAGTTGTATTTGTGGTGTGTTGTTATTATTAAATGGTAAACAATGGCACAAATATATATGAGCGTTCATGTTCGGTCTCCCTAAGTCTTTATTATTTTCTTCCACGTGGGTTTTTCTTTCTCCAAGCATACCTCTCATTGCAGTTTGTCCTCTTGAAACGAAAGGACGTTCCGCTGTGACCCACATTTACTGTCATTTGTCTTGACTCCTTAATACCGACTTCACAGTCCCTTAAAAAGCCACGGGATATGTAGTAGGGCATGGATGTGTGTGATGTCCTTAGTTAGGTTTAATTAATTCTAAGTTCTAGGCGACTGGTGACCTCAGTAGTTAAGTCGCATAGTGCTCATAGCCATTTGAACCATTTGATATGTAGTAGGATTCAGGTCAGCTGCACCAGTTTTGGAAAAAGTAATATCTTTATTTCCATACTTTCTTGCCTGATACCCTTGGCAGAGATGGATTATTTTCTGCACGGAATACACATAGTACCCCGTCCTTTAGACGTATTGGCTTTTCGTCCGTTATTTCGTATCCGATTTCTCCTTCTCCCGCGTTCATAGTTCTGATTCTTTTATAACAGTATTTTTGCTTGTTAACGATGGGGAAAATTCAGTGTCCAGGGTTTTTAGAGCATAGCATAGAGCATGGCTTTCTTTCTTTCGTTAAGATTCCGGCAGTAGCGTTTTGTTGAAAAGTTGCCGAAGAATCACCAGAGTTCCACAGAGGCTAGCTGTTTCTTCTGTAACTGAAGGGCATGAAGGGCTGGCGTAACTTCTCAGATCCCTCCAGGAGTGGAACGTTGGAAAGAGAAGGTAGGTAAGAGCATTGGGCCGAGCCATGCCTATGATTCCCGAAAGACTTTCGGTGGGAGTTGTTGACACTATATAGACAAGTCACTGTTCACCAAACCGTGTCTCTCAGTTTAGCGTGAGTGCTCCTCAGCCCTACTAATGTGTCCAACTGCTTCTCGTAAGAGTGCCCTGATCACTGAAAAGTTTCAGACACGTGTAGGTATTATTATGGGCGTCCTCCAATATTTATTGAAAAGCAATTTCAATGTTTTGGGTCATACTTAACAAAAGTGACTCCACTGAACGATTATATACAAGCTTGACTAATTACACTTTTCAAAAGCTCTTTTACGGTAAGAATTATCGGTCTGCAGGATTTAGTAACGTGCCAGTAAATCAAATCCATGTATAGCAGTTCAATTAAAAATACAATATTCCAAGTTTCAATAAACTGATTTGTTACGATTACGAGTGATAAAGTAGTGGGGCAGATAAGCACGAATCAGCTTGGTTTTGCTGTACGTTTGTAGGAAGGGTGACCAGCAGGCAGGCGGCTAACAATCGAACTCCGTGCAACAATCACTTACAGTCCAGTGTCTCGTAATAAAGTTACAGTCAGTACGTGTCAAGAGGAATTGCTATGAAGAGAGTTCAAGGCAATTCATGAACATTTCTTTGAAAAAGTCGAAGTAATAATGGTAAGTAAATGTTTATTACAAAAATATTCCAATTTACTCAGCTGTATCACTACAATGTAGTAGAATTACTGTTTTATGAGAATTTGTCAATTGTTTTTAAATCGATCTACATATAGCATACGGCCTATTATGTTCTGTACATATTATTTTTCCTTGATTTTTCCCTAAAATACAGTTTATAGCAAACTAGCATTTTTCCTGTCGCAGCTTCGCCAGTGGTAGTCGCAAAAGAAAATTACGCAGTATTAAAGTTTGGAGTGTATTCTCGTCAAGTAATAGGTTTCCAGCGTTTTCCATGTTTTAAAAGCATAGGTAAGTATTTTAAACTACAAATGAATTGTGTTTTCTGGCAGATTACTTCCTTGCACTGAAATTCAGTCATTAGTGATTATGTCCTTCATAAATTGTTCCACAAAAACACAAAATTTTTTTTAAAAAATAGAAGGAACCTGTGGTTACCTTCTCATATTGTTCCTTTGGTAATTCTGCCAAATGTGAAAAACGCTCATTTTACTTGTAAGGAGGATTGGTAACCAGCTACTTGACTGTAACAATTTTTCCTATTATTCTGAAATAGCTTTTTCGGGGACTACAACATACTTCTGACATTTAGAATTTTGACATCACTCCCATAAAACGTGTGTTCATTTTCAGAGAATTCAGAAGGGAACACCGGTGAACTTTCATCAGAAGGACAATGTGAAGAGCAGGTTCTGCCATTCCCATCTTCATCAACAACTCAGAGCCCAAACATGGTCTCTGCAGCTGCGGAAGCATTGGTAACACCCGACGCTAGCTTTGCTTGCTTCCCCTTTATGCATCAACCTGAACGTCTGTCAGATGGTTTCCCTGTGCAACGTCTTCCAATACGAGTACTTATCTTCCAATAAAGCTGGTGCGGGACGTTTCATGGGCTCCACATAGTTGGACTTGGATGTGAAGAGGTAAGCTATTTTTATTGCACAAAATGTACTAACCTATGTCAAAAAAGCTCTTGCAACTAATAGTAATGCAGCATGTGCCAAAGAAGGGAGTTAAGGGCTGAGAAAGACTATTGAAAAATTTAAACCATCCGAGAAGAGCGCTGCTCACTCTCAGGCTGTTTTGAGCCACACTCAATTAAAAACAAAAAAAATGGTTCAAGTGGCTCTAAGCGCTATGGTACTTAACATCTGAGGTCATCAGTCGCCTAGAACTTAGAACTAATTAAACCTAACTAAACTAAGGACATCACACACATCCATGTCCGAGGCAGGATTCGAACCTGCGATTAGCGGTCGCGCGGTTCCAGACTGTAGCGCCTAGAACCGAATTAAAAACATCTACTGAAAGGAAACTACCTAGTGAAATTTGAGCAACAAGAAACGGCTTTAGAATTATTAATGATCATTATCATTAGTCTTAAACATCTTATCAAACAAGGACTGAACATCAGGGGACACACAAACTTTGAAGGAATTTGAATGGAACTGCTGAATTTCCGCACTGAGGACAAACCATCTCTGAAATTGTGGCTTCAAAGAGAACAACCTTACATTCATACAAAAACACAAAATGAATTAACTGAAATCCTTGGTAAAGAAATTGTTAACAGCAGAGTCAAAATAATTTTGGTCAGTAAATCCTTTGATTTATTCACGTATTTGTAATGGCACAATGAATATTTCAGATGACGATCAAATTAGTTTTTATGTAAGATGGTGTGACGACAATTTAGATCCTCATGAAAGTTTTTTGTGGTTCTATAAAACTCGGCTGTTACAACTGAAAAGCAGCTTTGGCAGATTTTGCACACTGTGGTGCTTGTTGCTGTCATTTGGTTATTAAATCAAGCTGCGAAATTTTAAGAACCGTCAAAAACTCTGTGGGATCTGCTCATGAGTTGGGAATACTTTTTTCAGGCCCAAAGCAAAAGACTTGTTTATGCGTATTTTTGAAGATGCGGCTAAATGATCTGTAAGTCTCATTACTCAGATCAAGCCTAAATGTCCTATTAGATGGCTACACCGGCGGTCACACATCAAAGAAACTTTGAAAAAATATCCTTTCGTCTCAAGACAGAATTAACTGACAGTCGCATAATACGTTTTGATCCAAGTTTAAACAGAGCTGATTTAGGCGTTTTAAGTGTAATTGAAATACATAGTCTGAGGCAACCGAATGTTCCAAAAATTGGTTTTCGATTCTGATTTTTTGAAGTTTCTTCAAGGGGATCTCCCGATTAGACCCTCTTGTATGTACAGCCTATCTGTTGTTTCCCCCAATAATTTGGTGCTGATGACGTCCATGGGTATTATTTAGTGGGTACGATTATTAAGTCTGTTATGAAACAAAGCAGAAAACGTGTCACAATGTCACAAATTATCAAATGTCACTTGTGACTCAAATTTAATTATGCACCAAATGGTAACCATTATTTCATTTACAGGAACCTAATGCACCAAAATCTTTCCTGGAACGTTTTAGCCGTTCAGCCTCAGTCTTTGGTCTGGAGGGTGGTGTACATATCATATTGAATTGAAAAAGGACTTTGAATTGATATAGTGAATAACAACATGTATAGTAAAGTGTGTGTTCAGCCCATCATAGATGAGAAACTGGAGGTTATTTAAAACGGTCCGTGTTACTAACTCGGCTATCATAGTGCTGACAAAGTAAACGATGTGCAAGATAGGGGAAGATACGGCACAGAGAATAATCCATATCGAAAAGTGGCGTTATCTTATCTTAGTGTACTCTATTTGCTTTCGTCAATTAAATAACAGCATCTTGTGTTCCTGTCAAGACATATTTTTTCTTCTTAGAAGTAACGGCTTTATTTTATTCATTATAAAACGACCATTAAATTTCGTTAGTTGATTAGGGAGAGAGTACTCCATTCTCCTTTTTTATCTCCAAAAACTGTCCAGAACCATTATTATTAGCTCCTCGACAACTGCGTTCAGAACATTCACGTTTTTCAATTGATTCACTAAAGTCTCTCCTAATTTTCACGCTGGAAACACTTTCTCTTATGTGCGAAAAGAAGAGACATCCAATCTAAAACAAAGCCAGAAGTTGCGTTGCGGAGATATCAACGCGTCTGTTCCCGCAAACGAGTGAGTCATGGCAGCGAAGCGTACATGGCTCGCAGCCGAAATAGCTCAGTTGGGAGAGCGTTAGACTGAAGATCTAAAGGTCCCTGGTTCGATCCCGGGTTTCGGCACTTGTTTTTACACACAGTGCATAATGCGTATCGATGTTACATTCATCAGAGATACAGTTAGTGCAGCCCGTTAAGCGCACGTTTAACTTGGAAAAAGAACGTTGCTCGTTAGTGCGTTTTGTTTTGTATCGCATAAAAGTTTGCACACTGTACAACTGACGTGTTTCTCATATAAATGACATACTGTACCACGTGAAGCAGTTGAATAATTTATTTCTATTTGTGCGACAGGTTTCAGTTAGTGACCATTTAGCAGTACAGTTTTTGATAACAGCACATAATATATCTCATGAAACAATTGTCAAAACATGACATTTATGCATGGATGTTCATTATACAACTAGTTTATTACGTCGTGTTGTATAGTTGTATACTGGACACTCCGTGCATCTATCTTCGCATAAATGTCGTATTTTGACAACTGTTTTATGAGATATATTATTAACACAACTATACTGCAAAATGACCTCTAACTGAAACTGGTCGTACGATTAAAAACTAAATAATCAGCAGCTTCAAATGTTACAAAACGTCGCATGTTACAAAATGTCATTTCCATAATGGTTTTGATCTAAATGAAAGCTGGAAGCATGAATGGTCAACAAAAACATTGGGAACAAGAGCCCATCACCTTGACCCCACAAAGAAGCCAAAAGGTTTTGACTACCGAGGAAATTTTAGTGCCGTCTCAACAGGTTAAGGACTGGACATGGTTGCTGTAGCTACTTCAGGTACAAATGGGGCTGGATCAGTTCACCAACGTGTGAATGTAATCAAGATGATCAGATAATTGAACATTTAGTCCAACGCTGTCCACTTCATTCATACCCTGGAATTCCCGATGACTTGTTCACTCTCACACCCAGCTCAATTAACTGGTTGAAAAACACGGACGTTAAGGTTTAATCTTGTCTTATATGATGTGTATATTGTATAAAATCATTTGCCTTATATCAGCTGCACATTGTATAAAATCGCCATACGATTAAGTAAATAAATTTCTATAATTTATCAGAGCTTTGGAACAAACAAACAAAAACTGTTTTATTGCTTTCTTTTTACTGTAGCCGGCCGACGTGGCAGAGCGGTTCTAGGCGCTACAGTCTGGAACCGTGCGACCGCTATGGTCGCAGGTTCGAATCCTGCCTCGGGGATGGATGGGTGTGATGTCCTTAGGTTAGTTAGGTTTAAGTAGTTCTAAGTTCTAGGGGACTGATGACCTTATAAGTTAAGTCCCGGAGTGCTCAGAGCCATTTTTTTTTACTGTACATCCGCTAAAAAACAATTACAGAAATAACGCCTCAATAAATTCTATTACAATTAATTGTTTTATTTTTCTTATATTGTTACAGACTTTTTTTTTCATACAGAACCTTTGTCTGTGGTGTGTCAGTCATACTGATGTTCCTCTGACATTCGTTTTATCAAGTAGACCGTTGCAAATCTGTGGTCGTCTGTTTTCCTCGCAACGTATAGTGTCTTACACCACATGAGTTACTGCAGAGTGAGATCTATCGGGAAACATACATGGAAATGTAAGAGGCACCCCAACAAAACTGTTAACAGCAGTGATGATGGTTTGATAGACGTGAGCGAAAGAAGATTTGAAGCACTTACCTATAAACAATTTTCTTAATCTCTTTATCCAAACGAGTAATTCTGGGATGTGAACTACACAACTAATGAGAAGAAAAGTCTCTTTTTTTAATTATGAGCTGTTCACATTATTGTCTTCCTGAAATAATGTAAAATGAAATAAGGACACGGAAGCTACATTAGAGAAGATGCCAAAACATTCGTTTCTTATCTTGACACGCTTCACTCTGTGTCTCCTCCATTGTTATCATACACAAGAAACGTATTAGCAACGTTGTGTCTGCTTACTCTCACTCGTCATATTGCGTGGGCTAAAGGTCGCATTCGCACCCGCTGATCTCACTGAAGGACTTCCGCACTGCTATAAAGCGAATGTGGAAGAAAGGAACATTTTTCTGATTGGCCTTTCAAGGCTTCTTCTTGCACCGCACCAGATTATAATAGGTGTCTACTTCCACGTGGAGTGAAAAACATGTAAGCGAATTAAATAAGAATAACAAGCAGCATCAGTGTTCACCTTGAGGAGCTGTGACATTCACAACAGCAACGTAAAAACTGTCAGCTTACGTAATATATGCTCATAAATTAACTCACATACAACAAAATAAGTTCGTAATGTATCGTGGTATGCTTGAGACCATGTGTCCGACGGCTTACGTACTTGCAGCGTCATGAATTTCTTGCTTCGCTATATAAATACGTGGCATAGGCAGCAAAAATATTTGTGACGAAATGTAAGAATTTTTAATTCGTGAACTTCGAATTTTGTTTACAACAGGGAGAAAATAAAAATTAATGGGAAAATGATTTATATAGATCGCAGATTTGAAGCAGTTCACACAAATATTTTGATTTCTTTACATATTTCCACTTCAGAAATAGTGATATGCTGTAGTTCACAATTTCGACACAGCATAACGTTATTACACTTCAGACGGGATCATTTTCACGACTGGTGTCCCGTAAGTGTGTTCTGAATCCCTTAACAGTAAGTACCGACGGTATTGCAAGATGTAACTGAGACGCAGAATTCTTTGGCTGATTTTGAACCATCTTTAGCAAAATCAAGTGATTTATTAGAATAAAGTTTGGCTTATACTCTGGAAACTATTGCTGACCACGGAACACAGTACTTCCTCTATTTGAACGACCTGCTCTGCGGTAACACATAAAGCTTGGTAAAACTGCTCTCTCTTTCACATTATTTGCATTATTTTCCAAAATATTGCCTTCTTTTATAAGAAGATACTATGTAAGCACTCTTAACGTTTTACCTGATTGTATCTATCGCTTGAATGTTTGAACATTACGGTCAATCTTTGGCTAGCCGCGCGGTCTAGCGCGCTGCTTCCCGAACGGAAACGCGTTCCCGGTCCCCGGCACGAATCCGCTCGGCGAATTGGTTTCGAGGTCCGCTGTGCCGGCCAGCCTGTGGATGGTTTTCAAGGCAGTTTTCCATTTACCTCGGCGAATGCGGGGTGGTCCCCTCATTCCGCCTTACTTACTCTAGGTCGGCGATTGCTGCGCAAATACTGTCTGCACGTACGCGCACACCATAGTTACTCTACCACGCAAACATTTGGGATTACACTCGTCTGGTATGAGATGTTCCCGTAGGGGGGTCCACTGGGGACCGAACCGCACAATAACCCTGGGTTCGGTGTGGGGCGGCGGTGAGGTGGGTGGACTGCTGTGGCCTGTTGTGGGGTTGTAAATCACTGAGGGCTACGGCGGAATGAAGCCTCTCCGTCGTTTCTAGGTCCCAGGATCCATACACAAGACACACACAATACAATCATCTTCTGCAAAAAATAATTTACAGTATCATCATAATCATTGGCGTGTAGAAGAAATTCATTAACCATTTTATGATTGTTGCAGATAATAACCAGATAAAAAATGAGAAAGTGATGTCAAACAATTATAAATTTTTGTCAGTGAAAACAGAGAGATAAATTAAATAAATTGGTTGAAATTGACTTACTGGTTCTCACAAAATGTGCTGAACTGTCACTAGACACATAAAAGTGTCATACACTAAAACAGGCACGTTGTCTATTGCATTTAAACACTGACCCTGTAGATCTTCGGAAGTATAGGAATCCAGATACAGCATGTACTTGTTAAATTCCGAAAGAGAGATGTCAGGGATAATTTATTTGAAACTTTTCTAAAAACTCCATAAACTGTGATTTGTGGTTTGAGTGTGAAACGGAACTGCCTTGCACAGAAACCTTGAATCTGAGTAGAACAGGGCACAGACTACAACCAGAATTAATACCTAAGTGCCAACACAGGATGTTCCCTGTATCAGTGTAAATGCGTAGTATGGTGCTCCCGTAAAACGAAGACACTTACCTTACGAAACGGCACGAAGCCCTTCCTTTGACTTAGTAAATTTGTTTTGAGATCTAGTTAATTATAATTTTTTCCAATTAAAACACCCATAGTAATCTGTTACTAGCAATAGCAGACACTGCTATAGTTTGGATCCGTACCTTCGCATTTGGTTCTGAAGCCGTAAGGGATAACGAAGTTTTACTACTTTAGTACAGTACAGTCTACAGTGTAAGTTCCCATGAAAACAACATGTAGTTACCTTTTTGGATGAGTTAATTAGACTTCAGAGGTATATCTGAAGATGAGATTGTACAGCAGACAACAGGGTATTACCAAAATTCTGATAACGGAACAAAACATAAATTACATTCAGGTATTAAATTATTGTTGACAAGAGACATGCTTGTAATTCAGCTCACGGAATCGTCAACAGAGTAAATTGTAAAGCGCTTCTCAGGGAATACAGACCTCGGAATTCGCTATTGCATGTAGAATATGCACTGGTGTCAGCGATATCTTTCAGCTTGCTTTGGTGGTAGTTCACATTGGTTGTATTTCCAGATACTAATTGTGAGTGTGTATTGTGTGTGAAATCCTATGGTACTGAACTGCTAAGGTCATCAGTCCCTAAGCTTACACAATACTTAACCTAAGTTATCCTAACGACAAACACACACATGCCCGAGGGAGGACTCGAACCTCCGCCGGGACCAGCCGCACAGTCCGTGACTGCAGCGCCTTAGACCGCTCGGCTAATCTCACGCGGCTGAGTGTGTATTCCTAACAGCAAAACGAAAGAGGACAACCCTGCCAGAGCTAGACCGATGGTATACGCCTAACTCCACATTTGTTTCTTGGTAGGTTACGTGTTACAGATTTCAATCCCGTAGAAGCACACTGATTTGCGTTTTGTCGTTTATCTAAATCACTGCTGGTGATTCTTCAAACACGTCTTTTCCTTCCGCTACGAAAGAGTAACTTCACAGCTAGTGTTTGCTAAACAGGTTATCAGCTAACAGGGGTGACTAAATGGTTAATTTTTAATTTTATCATTAATAACTAGTAGTGTCGAAATACAATGTCAGCGGTTTCAAGTTAACATTAATTTGCTTGTGGTTGTATATTGTACTGCAATAGCTAAGTACGGTGACCATGTCGTGTATACCAGTGTCGGTTTTCATCTTCCTCTTAGTTGTTGCTGTCTTATCGGACAGTGTTGAAGAGTCGCCCTGTTCTCAACTTTGCCCACCCTCCTGATGTTACCGCGAACATGAACTAGAATAATTTTTATTTTGGCTGGAGCCACAGCCATGGAAAATGTTTGAATGATGCTGCCGCCATTTGACTGTAATTATTTTTATTTTATTGTTATTCGATCCAGATTTGTTCGCTTGATTATTATCGATGACCAGTGTTGGCTTTTCTTCTACGTTTTGATGAGGAGTATTTGTGGACACTTCCAAGACAACTAGCAGCCATGTTCACAGGTCTGCACGCTTACGTTGACGAACACTGCCGCACTACCGCAGTTCCACTGGCCCGCTGAATCATTCCACCCTTGTCCCACAGAAAATACCTGGGACTGTTTGGAACAGCGGGAGAAACGTAGCAATCAGCATCTCCATAATTTTATAGCTCTATGGGATCTAAAAAAATGCCATGTGGCTAGTGCCTCCCGTCGGGTAGACCGTTCGCCTGGTGCAAGTCTTTCGAATTGACGCCACGTCGGCGACTTGCGTGTCGATGGGGATGAAGTTATGATGACAAGGACAACACAACGCCCAGTCCCTGAGCGGAACAAATCTCCGACCCAGCCAGGAATCGAACCCGGGCCGTTTGCTGACCACTTTTTTTCTTTTTTTCGTTGTTGATCGTTGTGTTTGGTCGTTGCGGTCGTCACATGACATCCGGTCAAGTTCGTTTGTTGATCTTTCCACTTAGTTTTTTTTATTACAGAGGCCAACCAGCTCTCTGATCCACTCAGCTACCAGTTGCAGACTCTACGTGATCTAATCAACAAGGAGTGGCTTTAGCTTGGTGTCGCGTACTTGAACTAACTTTGAATCCTTCTCTCAGTCCAGGCCAGTACTGAACCCACTGGCGAAGTTACATGGTATTAGCGTGATGTCTCGCAGGGTCTGACTAATTTTTTGTTTGGTGTGCTGATTTGGCCAGTAAGTATAAGAATTAATATGTTCAGTTCCTGGTCACCACACTAGGCATAAATGTCTAGTTTTAAAGACCCATTCTCCTCAGTCAACCAATAAAATAAACGATTGTTACAATTTTCTTTTTTAAAAAATGTAGTGAAGCAATCAACGTAAATCTTTTTGCACTATGTTAATTGATTCTTGGACAACGTTATCTGTATTTTTTTTCTGGCGGGTTCTTGTAATGGTCATGACAAAATAAAACACGAGCACTTGTTATAAGGGGCACCTTCTATTTCACAAGGTTTTGCACTAAGATGTTTCACCGTGTTTCAAAAAAACTGCAGGGAAAACAGCTAAAGGTTGACATGTCCTTTCTCCTCACAGTCACAGAAAGGATAACCCTTGATGTCTTTGCGATTTATGTGGGAAGTCACTCCTAACAAACCAGTTATCAGCTTGCTGCTCGCCCGAAATATTCGAAAGCCGGAGATGCTTCAAATTATCGGCTGGACTATTAAACAAAGAAAATATTAATCATCGGCAGTTTGGTAAGTACGAAAGTGAGACTAATTCATTTATGTGCTTCGCCATACTTCACCATTCACCAACTATAAATGAAACCATTTGTGTGTGTGTGTGTGTGTGTGTGTGTGTGTGTGTGTGTGTGTGTGTGGCACAATGTGTGATTCTTGGCTGTACATGGCAGGACGAGCCTTCTGCACATTCCTCTGTGACCGCAACGTAGTTAGCTGCAGTCCCCTGGACAAAGTGAACTGCGTCGCCGTTAAGTCCAGTGCGAACTACGCTACTGCTGTTTGTGACGATGCCATTAACGTAAATGCTCGCCCATTACGCACAGCAAGCACGTACTAAACTTGGTTGGCGTGCTCTCGGAGGACGTGTGCGGTAATCCGAGAACCGGCATCCTTCGAGCGAGATTTCTTATCGTGTATCCGATGCCTCCTAGTGCAGTTCCAGCACAAAATATAACTCACAGAGCAATATATGTATGACTACTGCGAGGAGCTGTTCTGCGGCGGCTTGGTTAGTTCTGACGTCGGCAGGCAAGTGCTGTTTCATCACTTTGTAAGACTTATTTTCACGTGAGCCGCTAAGCCGCAGGGAAATGTTAAACTACTGACACGTCAGCTAAGAGACAGTGTCCGTAGGGACTATCTATGAGGAATTAACTACGCTCGCCCACCTTCCCTTACCCCTCCTCCTGAGACGGTGTCGTCTTGCTCCACATCCTGGACTCTGCTTCAAAGTGCAAATAGCGTCCATATTTCGTGACAGTTGCAAAAGTTTGGTCATATGTGTTATAATCCGATATAAGCAGCACTCCCAGAGTGACAGCTAAGGAGGATGTTGTCTTCAGAGTGTCAGCACAGAATCTTAAGAAAATTTAAACCTACCTGAACAAAAAAGTTTAAATAAGAATATACATCCTACATTTACAGGTTAACTTTATCGTTTACCTAGGTTTCAACGTTAGTAATAATGTCTTCTTCAGAACATAAAATGTTATTTAAACGTTTGCCTAAAACAAGCCATGTCCTAAGTCAACTTTATAAAACTTGATGCATAGCCATAAGGTTTTGTCACTTATATTAAACAAGCTGTAGCAAATTCACTTTAAGTCCGCTGTATGGGCCTCGTCGTGTGACTAAAAATTACAAAAAAGTTTACTTGGTGGAGTGAGTTTTTAATCATGTTGACAGTTTATACGTGCAGAGTAGAGTAACTATTTTGTTCATAGCGAACTGCATTGAGAGAGCTGCAACAGTTAATTAACCATAAATGAACCGCTTTTGGCGTCAATTGTAACATACAATATGGGCGATTGCACTAATGTAATGGGATGTACGAGGGTGTGCTGAAAAGTAACGCCTTCGAATTTTTGTTCTGTTCTCAATGTCGGTTAAGGTATTGCATGTCAAGCACATTACTCGATCGATTCTTTTGCTTCACTGATGCAAGTAGCATCCCTATGCCGCTAGAGGGCTCTGAATTGTAGCGTGTAACATGATGGCGTATAGCGTAACACGTCGTTGGTGAGAAATATCGTGCTCTAATCAAGTTTCTCACTGCGGAAAATGTACCTCCAGTTTAAATCTATGGAAAGATGAAAGCTGCGTACGGTTGCTCGTGTCGGTAGCAGCAATGTGCCACACTGGGTTGTTCGTGCTCGTATTGAAGGAAACAGCGGTGCTGACCTCAACCGTATGTGACAGAACTCGGAGTTGACTACTCTCCCTCCGTCGGTTACTCGCCACCCCTCCCCCACATCGTTTTTCCTCTCATTCCTCCCCCCTTTCCCCCCTCATCTGTCCCCCCCCCCTCTGCCTTCGCCGTGGTGTGTCATCTTCGTGTCAACTTTTTAGTGCAGTGTTTTAAGTGAGCGGTAAGTGTTGTGCCTCTTTTCCGAAGTGTTGCGAACAGAGATCATACTGCCGCTGCGTGTTGTTTTTATATCTCTTGCGAACAGAAACCAGACTGCAGACTGTCGCCGTGTTTTTTTAATTGTCTGTCTACTATTTTCCCTGTCTACTTTCTGTGTATTTTATTAGCATCGCCAACCCTTCGTTTTATGTTCAAACTTCCACAATTTTCCGCCATTTTGCAATTTAAGTCACCGTTTTTATCGCCTGCTTTTATTGTTTATTATATTCTTTCTTCTGTTTTAAAAACCTGTAGGCTGAACAGCGGTGTACTGAGCTGCTGCCAGCCCGCCCCCTTCGGGAGGGGGGGGGGGGGGGGGGGGGGGGGGGAATCGAAACTCAATAAAGGAACAAAAAAAAAGAAAACACAGAAAAGAAAAACTCCGAGTGGACGACCGTGTGCTGCAACCGACGAGACTCACCGGATTCGGGTTGATGAACTCATCAGAGAAAGTCGTCGGATAACACAAACAGTTCTCAGGTAAGTGTGACACGTCACGAGAACGTGTATATGCCATGACTGCAGAACGGTGCTGCAGATTACTGTGTTCAAGGCGGGTGCCTCGAGTTTTTCTGATGAGTTCATCAATCCGATTCCGATCAGACTAGTCGGTTGCCGAACACGGTCATCCATTCCGGGCTCTGTCACAGACGTTGAGGTTAGCACCACCGTTTCCTTCATCACAAGCATGAACATCCCAACGACGCGTATTACCGATGACGATACAATCATTACCGTGCACAGATTTGATACTTGTATGGATTCAATTGGAGGCACGTTTTCTGCAGTTTCTCATGCACCGACGTAATTATGCTACACACCGCCATGTTACACGCTGCAATTCGGAGCCCTCTACCGGCAGAGGGTTCCATCTTGCGTCAGCAAAGAGGGCAAGTCGACCGAGTAATATACACGACATGTAATACCTCAAACGATACTGAGAACAGAATAAGAAATTCAGAGGCGTTACTTTTCAGCACGCCCTTGTACGTAAGCGAAAGCCACAGCCACGACACTACAGGTAAGTGACGTGGACGTTTCCACTGCGGGCAAACGAGCCTAGAAAAACCAAGAAGTGGTTGCCCAGCTCTCTGTGAGCGGTAGGAAACTGCAAGCTCCGGCATTTGACGGCTGTTGTATTGCTTCGTAATCAGTTGTGGAAAAGATGCACGTTAATCCTGGGTCTATAATTTCGTTTACAAACTTTTGTGAATAATAAATTCCTGTGCCCTCCAGGGCAAAAGAACCTAAAGACTTATTGAACTCTGCCGGCCGGAGTGGCCGTGCGGTTCTAGGCGCTACAGTCTGGAGCCGAGCGACCGCTACGGTCGCAGGTTCGAATCCTGCTTCGGGCATGGATGTGTGTGATGTCCTTAGGTTAGTTAGGTTTAATTAGTTCTATGTTCTGGGTGACTGATGACCTCAGAAGTTAAGTCGCATAGTGCTCAGAGCCATTTGAACTTATTGAACTCTTCATCTGGATGACCCATTGGTGGATCTTTATCGCCGGAAAGTAGACACCAAGCAACAGATGAAAACAGAGTTTCCACATCAACGGGGAGGGTCAAATTAAGGTTTTTAGTCTCATGTTGTGCTGTTGACAGATGGTGCCAGAAGGACCAGAAAATGACTGAAGAGTATTACCAACATTTCTTGATGGTCGTGCGTAAGGCTGGTGACGCAATAATTCCGCGGAAAAGTTCATTAGGTGCGCAACAACGGGCCGGGACGTTCCTGGAAAAAATTGGAAATTTGTGGCAAGGTCTTATGGGACAAAACTGCTGAGGTCATAGGTCCATAAGCTTACACACTAGTTAATCTAACTTAAACTAACTTACGCTAAGTACGACACTCTCCCCCCCCCCCCCCTCCCCGACGGGGGGAGTCGCGCGGACCGTGTGGTACATTCTTCAAAGCAGATGGACAGTGATGCGTAGTATCTCTTAGGAATTTTGTCTCATTCTCAACATGTACTTGAAAGGCACTATAACATCCACGATATATATATATATATATATTTATATTTTATTAAGAGTGGATTATGAACGTGTGGATAACATTCATTCAGTTATGTAATTATTCCTTAAAAACATGATAATTATGTAAAACAGAGACAATATTTGTCTCACATTCTTTGTTAATCTATGTCATCCTTTTCTTTTCTTTTGTACCCTTTTGTCGTCTTCTTCTGATGTAAATCGCCGACGCAAGGCGTGAATCGATTTGAGGTCTGGTAAATAAAAAACATTTAATGTAAAATTATTGTATTTTATGTTCATTTGCTGGTAAAACAAATAGAGCCAAATGCGTTAAAATTATTTATGATTAATTATTGAAAATTAACCTCCTCCTTTAATTACAATTTTGTATTTATTGTTTTATCATAGCTGCAAGAAGCGCAGCCATTGTTAGTTGCGATTATATAGCAACTTCGTCTGTACTTCTAGTTGGAAATAGCATGGGTTTGTGATAAACTAATTTTCATAACAATTTAATAATTTTTTTGTTGGTGGCATCAATTTAAATGATTTATTGGGAAAAGGAAAATCTTAATTAAAAAAGAAATCCTCTATCTTTTGTTGGCCGCCTTCTTATCTTTCATCACAGCGGTAAATTTAAATTACTTGAAACTGCAAACTTTCAATATTCCGATGTATAAGAAATAAATGTGCACCGGTGGTACTGAACTCTATTTATAAAAGAAAAAAAATTAATCGAATCAGGCTGCTTTTTCTAAGAACACTGCTGATGGTATTTATTGTTGAACAACATTTCATTTCTGATGTATGTGGACAAAATTAAACTACGTACGAATCACGGAGAAACATATTTGCTAAGAACAGGTACAAATTGCCACAAGTACTTATTAATAATTTGTATGTTTTGTTTTCACGAACCCTGTCCACCGAGTTGCTGTTACTACTAGTGCCAGAGCTGGTGCGACAGCCGAATCAAATGGAGCGCCGCTGACCACTTCAGAGGAGTGTAAGGGTGGGAACCGCTGACCACTTCGGAGGAGTGTAAGGGTGGGAACAAGGATCCATCTTTCATTTGTGTAATTCAGCAGTTGGACATGGGCAATATTCGTTGCATCCTGCGAAGATGCAGCACCAGCAGCGATAAGTAATAGAGATGCAATATACCGGCTGCGAGAAAGTTACTACTAAATGTAAAAAATCTGCAAATGATTCTCTACACAGATCTAAAGAGTTTTCAGTGTAAATATATATACAGGGTGTTATAAAAAGGTATGGCCAAACTTTCAGGAAACATTCCTCACACACAAAGAAAGAAAATATGTTATGTGGACATGTGTCCGGAAACGCTTACTTTCCATGTTAGAGCTCATTTTATCACTTCTCTTCAAATCACATTAATCATGGAATGGAAACACACAGCAACAGAACGTACCAGCGTGACTTCAAACACTTTGTTACAGGAAATGTTCAAAATGTCCTCCGTTAGCGAGGATACATGCATCCACCCTCCGGCGCATGGAATCCCTGATGCGCTGATGCAGCCCTGGAGAATGACGTATTGTATCACAGCCGTCCATAATACGAGCACGAAGAGTCTCTACATTTGGTACCGGGGTTGCGTAGACAAGAGCTTTCAAATGGCCCTATAAATGAAAGTCAAGAGGATTGAGGTCAGGAGAGCGTGGAGGCCATGGAATTGGTCCGCCTCTACCAATCCATCGGTCACCGTATCTGTTGTTGAGAAGTGCACGAACACTTCGACTGAAATGTGCAGGAGCTCCATCGTGCATGAACCAAATGTTGTGTCGTACTTGTAAAGGCACATGTTCTAGCAGCACAGGTAGAGTATCCCGTATGAAATCATGATAACGTGCTCCACTGTGGAAGAACATGGGGCCCAATCAAGACATTACCAACAATGCCTGCCCAAACGTTCACAGAAAATCTGTGTTGATGACGTGATTGCACAATCGCGTGCGAATTCTCGTCAGCCCACACATGTTGACTGTGAAAATTTACAATTTGATCACTGACGAAACTAAAATGAGCTCTAACATGGAAATTAAGCGTTTCCGGACACATGTCCACATAACATCTTTTCTTTATTTGTGTGTGAGGAATGTTTCCTGAATGTTTGGCCGTACCTTTTTGTAACACCCTGTATATATATGCGTATGTGTGTGAGTTATAAGATTATTTTGTGTTGATGTATATGTGTCAGTGATATACATACACTCGTTGTGGTATATTGTGTATAAAATGGTTAGGCTCAGGTACTGGTTAAAACTAGTGAGGATACGGAGGCAGAAATGATATCAGATCCTCCTGTAGAACAATCTGTTCACACTCCTACTCAGTCGTTAGAGAATTTAATTACCGATGACAATTTTGTAGATAATGTTCCGACAGGTAGTGAGACTGAAGAGCTGCCGGAGCAAACTGGCACTCCACCAGTCAGTCAGTTAGAAAATAGAGACACTATTTGTACTGACCCAGGGGCACAAGTGCACAACGCACAAGCTATGCCGTTGCAGGATATGTTAACAGCATTATTCGAAAAATTTACTACCCAGCAGAGGGAAGAAAGGGCTAGAGAGAGACAGGAACAAGAAATTAAAGACCAAGAAAGGGAAAGGAAATTAGTTGAAAATACCAACAACATATTACTTAAAAGAGATGAGGAAATTGTCCGCCAGATTAATCAAACTTTAAACGAACGGGATAGTGCAATTACTAATTATGAGAAACAGGAGATCGATGAGGTGAAATCCACGATCGAACCATTAGTGGAAATTCCAGTTCAGGTTAGCAGCCTTCAAACTGATGTGGATAAACTTGAAAATAGATTCAAAGCTCTAGCCACAGCTGTCGAAACATTGCAGGAAGATATTCCTTCCGAAATTCATAGGCAAGTCAAAACCGAGATAGCCAGAGCGATGTATCCTGAAAACCGTAACCCACAAAATCTGTAAGTATGTAGCAATAACAACACTGATGCTGACAGGCAAACGTACACAGAACATTCTGCACCAAATCTTGTTGTACCGCAAAGAAAACCAGACATTGGTAATCAAATGATTTTGCCACAGCAATGCGTGACAACAAGAAACAATCATGATAACGAAGTAGAATGTACCTGTAAAAAGGTAAATGAGACACCTGCAAATGATAGCAGTTCAATGCAACTAACAACTCTGATGCATGAAGAGAGTCTCATCAAGCATCGGCAGTTTCAGATCTTCAATGAAGAAAGCAAAAGAAACTTATACCCTGTTGTATTTATCCGTAATTTCAAAAGTGTTGTTCCAAAATCATGGTCAGAAGAACAAAAGATACAATTTGTGGTATCACATATCTCTGGTGATGCGTCATTATACGCATTAAATGCCGCAGAAACTTGTAAAACCTTTCATGGCTTTGAAAAGGCGTTTTTAGATCAATTTTGGTCGGCGTCCATTCAAGAGCGACTTCGTAAAGTAGTATATAATGCCGAAGTCTATAATCCGAAATCCGGTTCATTTAGGAAATATTTTGAAAAATATGTTAACATGACCAGATACTGGGATGAGCCAGTTACCACTAGAGATTTGTTACGAGTACTAACAGCCAGACTACCAATCCACGTTGGAGAAACTGTTCAATGTTACAGACACCGACTTAAAAGAATTTCTGTCTGTAATCGATTCCTTGGATCTTGTGCAGGAGGACGCCAGAAAAACTTCTGATGTCACCAGCAATACAAACAGTCCGAACGGAAAGAATTCATGGAATTCAAACAAGCTAAATAGGGGCGAAGCTAGTCCTAAACAAAATAAAAATAAATCTTATGGAAACAGCCATTACAACAATAACAGTAATAGAAACCAATACAACCAAGACTGTGGTTACAACGATAATAATAACGAGGATTATAGGAAAGCCGAAGAATACCAACAGCCGAATGGTAATCCAAGGCAGCATCACAATCAGAATTCAAATTTTCATAGTGACATTGATAACCGAAAAAGACGGAATGATCACAGACCAAACAGTCCGTACAAAGATAAGCCAAAGAACATTCGCGGATATAGCGAATATTGGCGGCAACCAGGACCAAGCCACTGGCAGCCGTCGCAAGGTTCTTTTAATACAGGCGAGCCGGAAAACTATGTCCAAGCTATTCCGATGTCAAAACAGCCAATATCCACCGTGGTGGGATACAAGCAGGCCACCTCCAGCTACAACAGAAAATTCACAAAATGTGAAAATAAGAGGTACCTTCTGATACCAAACAAAATTCACAGAAGCCGACAAACTAATTGCGGTCCCTGTAGGCCTCCGCCAGGCGACCAAGGGCGACAAGGAAGGCAATAGGTTGAAGAAGCACAATATAAATATGATTCGATATCAGGATGGAAATAAATTAGAAGATGAGCTATATCAAGAACCTGACATTTCTGATAAGATAGAAAAAGAAATAATTCAAGCAAGTGTCAACGGGAGTGTAAATGGGATACCAACTAAAATTCCGCTCGATACAAGTGCAAATGTATCCGTAATGAATATGCAATTTTTCAAGAAGGTTTCACAACTACGAAAATTACCGATCTTACCCGTCGCAAGTTACAAGGTTATTGGAGCATTGGGAAATAAGACACAAACCATAAAATTCCAGACACAGGCCGAAGTTACCTTAGGAAATGATCACTCCTATTGATAGGTAACTTATATGTACTAGTGGTACTTGGACTTGAGTTCCTTCGGGAAAAGGAAGGTATAATTAATCTTGCCCGGGGGACGTGTGATCTTAATCACCAGCAGTGACCGATAACTTTGATGTTGAATCAGGAGTTCAGTGAAAACCTTCCATTAATGCAAAAGGTACACCTTTCTGTCAGTAAACAGAAGATGTTAATTTTGAACCAAGAGCACCCGCAGATATGTAGTCAAAAGCGAAATAACTATGTACCCAGCAATGCGAATGACATCGTGGCAACAATAGAAGAAAAAATAAACGAGACAACTTGCATTAATACTTCTGCGGCTAAGCAAGTGACCGAATTATTGTCTGAATATCATGAAGTATTCGTTGAGCAACCTGGTATCATAAAAGATTATCAATATAAAATGAATGTATTCCCGCACAAGAATTATTGTAGAGCAGCTTACTCGGTTCCCTGGACTGGGGGCTATATTGCCATAAAAACATGAAAAAATATTTGCAATAAAATGTTTGTATTTAGAAAGGATTAATAAGAGGTGCTAATGTACCAAACATTAATAAATGTGATGATTAGTTTTAGTAATGCAATGATATTATATGTTTGTTAGTTTGTAGATTTACATGTCAAGTGTCACAATATAATATTCTTGAATTCTTTGTGCAAGGAGTAAAGAATCTCCTTGATAAACACCTTTCAATGAAAGAAATTAGTATCTTCATAAAAATTCACTTAAATATTATTGTATTAGATGTATTTTTTTTGTAACGTACATATCAATGAAATGCATAAAATATTTTAAATGAGATTGAGTCATATAGTCCCATACATGCAATGAGTGTTGGTCATGTGTGAGCTGTGTGATCCTGTCAGCCACCTCTCGAATACTATCTGACTGTGTACTATTTAATGTACACATTTCAATATGAAGTCATATAAAATGACTTATCAGGGACATTCCGGTTAAAAGAAGTCAAATATGGATCTCTGTCCCAAGAAATGATAAAATATGTGTATTTGCTATGAACATGGAAATGTACTGTTATCTCGATTGTTCGAGAATGATCTAATGATCACAACAATGTAGCAGATTCCTAAAGTTTTATACTGTATGATGTTTATGTAACTGGATAAAATTTGATCTTGTTATTCAGTCATTGTAATGCGAAAATATGTGCAAATGTACCAGACCTCTTTTCATGAAAGATGTCGTTCGCAAATAGACTGTGTGAAAGTACTATGGACATGTACTCACAGCAATCAGAAACTTGATCTGTGTCTTACAAGAACTGCACAAAAGTCTAGTAGACACTGATTTATTTAGCGAAAAATGTGAACAGTGATAAACTGGGATCAAGAAACCTTAAGAACACTCATGTAGTGTCGAAGGTAACAGCAACGCTATGCACGTTAAGTTCTGTTGCCAATACTAGCATTTAAAAGGAACTCGTGACCTCTAATAATTTGATTCGGAGCGTCTTTGCTGGTAAAATATGTGACTGACTGTAGAGCCTGCCGCGCCGCACAAAAACAATGCAACGTTGCCTTCGCAGCGTGTCGCGAGAAAGTGTAATCACATTCTCCGAGTATATACAAAGCACGCTACGGGCACGTGTGTGATTAACAGTGCCGTGATTGAAATGTGCATATTGTGATGAATTCCTAAATGAATCACTACATTGTATTGAACAGTGTCAAGATACAGGACAAAATTAATTCCTTCTGTGTGAATGCGAGTGATATGGACACTAACAAATTCGGACATTAAAAACAATGAATCTTCGTGGATTATGTGGACTGATAAAAAAAAAGGGTGATGAGAAATAAACATGGTGAATAAACTATTTCTTTTATCAGCCCAAGGGGCAATATAACATCTACGATATATATATATATATATATATATATATATATATATATATATATATATATATAAAACGAGTGGAATATGAATGTGTGGGTAATATTCATTCAATTATGTAATTATTTCTTAAAAAGATGATAATTATGTAAAACAGAGACAATATTTGTCTCACATTCTTTGTTAATCTATGTCATCCTTTTCTTTTCTTTTGTACCCTTTTGTCGTTTTCTGTACATCGCCGACGCAAGACGCGAATCGATTTGAGGTCTGTTAAATGAAAAACATTTAATGTAAAATTATTGTACTTTTATGTTCATTTGCTGGTAAAACAAATAGAGCCAAACGCGTTAAAACTATTTATGATTAATTATTGAAAATTAACTTCCTCCTTTAATTACAATTTTGTATTTATTGTTTTATCATAGCTGCAAGAAGCGCAGCCATTGTTAGTTGGGATTATATTGCAACTTTGTCTGTACTTCTAGTTGAAAATAGCATGGGTTTGTGTTAAACAAATTTTCAAAACAATTTAATAATTTTTTTTATTGGTAGCATCATTTTAAATGATTTAAATGATTTATTGGGAAAAGGAAAATCTTAATTAAAAAAGAAATCCTCTATCTTTTGTTGGCCGCCATCTTAACTTTTATCACAGCAGCAAATTTAAATTACTTGAAACTGCGAACTTTCAATATTCCGATGTATAAGAAATAAATGTGCACCGGTGGTACTGAACTCTATTTATAAAAGAAAAAAATTAATCGAATCAGGCTGCTTTTTCTAAGAACACTGCTAATGGTGTTTATTGTTGAACAAGATTTCATTGCTGATGTATGTGGACAAAATTAAACTACGCACGAATCACGGAGAAAAATAACTCTGGTAGCATACGTCAGTGTTGTGTGCGGGTGGTATTCTGTGGTTCCTTTTCATGATCAATTTGCTAAGAATAATTAAATCCATCGAAGACAAAAAAAATTATAAAAGCTCTGATGTACGATCTGTAATTTTAGTGATATGAACACAGCTTACATCAACATTATTACACTACATCAGGTGGAATTTTTGTGCAATTTGAACAAAATAATTATCCGGGAGAAGTTGTAGTTTGAATAATGCATTATACATGTGTATAATATTGTCAGTATCGTTTACAAAATCAAATCAATGCAAATGCTAAAAAAAAAAGAAAAAAAAGAAACTGAGTGAATTCAAACCGTAGAATACCATAGAGTATCGTATCATCCATATTCGTTGCACTTGGTGATGTTGATGATACACAAGAACCGCCACAGCACACGAGGATTCCTTCCTCTTTTCTCGCCTGAAGAGCTAACTGCACTGCAGTCATTCGTAGAAGTATAACACGCTAACAGGAGAAAAGAAAAAAGGATGGAATATTAGAGGTTAATCATTTTCTTTGCGTCTGATTCCGCAGTCGCTAAGAATTTGATCATATCGGTATTAAATTTTTAAATCTCCAAACGTTTGTAGCTCCGGCAGAGTTACGATCCTAGCTTTTAACAAATTAGGGTTTAATGGACCATCGACGACAGGGTGGTCAGAGAGAGAGAACACAAGGTTGGAAAAGGAAACAGAAGGAAATCTGAAGTGCCATCTTAAAAGAACCATCCCGGCACACGCCTGAACCGCCGGCCGGGGTAGCCGAGCGGTTCTAGGCGCTACAGTCTGGAACCGCGCGACCGCTACGGTCGCAGGTTCGAATCCTGCCTCGGGCACGGATGTGTGTGATGTCCTTAGGTTAGTTAGATTTAAGTAGTTCTAGGTTCTAGGGGACTGATGACCTTAGAAGTTAAGTCCCATAGTGCTCAGAGCCATTTTGAACACGCCTGAACCGATTTGGAGAAACCACGGAAAAGGTAAATCGGGTTGACCGATGGTTATTTGAACTGTCCTTCTCCCGTATTCGACCTACTGTCTTCCCATTTCGCCACTCTGGCCGGTGTAGCAGGAGATGCGAGCAATTCATTGGTAGCTGTAGTGAGTGCTCCATTCAACGCGTTCACCCACTCATCCGCATGTCGGAGAACTGTGTCACTCTGGTAAATATGTGAAGGCCAGCCTATGGGACAAAGATTCCTGACGGGAAGTGTCGTCTTTCAGTGTGGTAATATGCCGTATTTAATCGGCCGTCATATTTTTTCCAAAACATTGTTTGAGGTCTCTCTCAACTACAGAACTGCAGTTCCTGCCTTAGTTTATGGGACTACGAGGACAGCACTGGGCTGAGTCCGTTTCAAATGCCCGTTCCTTTATCCAGATTTTTCCAAACAACTGCAGTCACACCTTCAACATTCTGAAAACTGTTGTAGTGAAATGTACACGATGTTTTTATTTATCACGCGACATTAAACACTATATAGTGTTACGACAAATGTATTGGTAACAGTATAGTATAAGTCTTGGTTTGCTGAACGGGCTACCGCGGCACTTAGCAGTATGTCGGCAAGCAGTGACGCTCATCTGACTTGCTGACTGTAGTAATGCAGTATTCAGAATCAAATGCACTGTAAAATTTATTTAACGACCATTACCAACGTTTAATTAGCGGCAAAGTCACCACTTCGTCAATACTTCTGGCGACCCGAACTTGTAACGAAGTGGTAACTTAATTACTCTTTATTGTACCTTGAAAACAGATGCTTCGCATCAGAAATCCGTCGTTAAATTAAATAAAATTTATATGAATGTGAGATTCAGTACCATATTACTGGTATTTGGCCACTTGAGCTGCCCCATGCATCATTGTAAATATTAAGAAGAAACAGCCGTTCGTGATTTTAAGGATTTCTATTTCTATAAACATAATTATTGTACTCAGCTACTTTAGTTTCGGTTCTGCAGGCGCCGTTAGCTTGCTGCTGGGCCAGTTCGCTTTTCTCGAAACTTGAAATTTGTTCTACTTTAAAAGAAAGAAGCCTTTGGCATCGTGCACATTAATCTAGCATAGAGTATAATAGTAATCTATAAATATAGTCAAAATGAAATTAAACATTAAACAACAAATACAGTCAATAAACACAGTACATGCACAGATCCAAACGACAGCAAAAAAAAAAAAAAAAAAAAAAAAAAAAAAATATAATAAAAATAAAAAACACCAGGCACAAAGTCAGGACATCAACAATGCAAAGACTACATGAAAACACAACAAAAAAAGTTCAAGCTGGTACACAATGACATACAAGTACAAGCTCACATATAAAATAACAAATATTTTCAAAAGATAAGCCATAAACATAGCATTCAAAACAGACAATTGAATCCAAAAGTACATTCGAAAAATAACGAAAGACCCAGAAATTTACCAGAAAGCACAAATTTACCAGCTACAAGGTAACACATGTGACCGAAGGTATGTCGGACAGACCAGCAGAAGATTTGACACCTGGTACAAAAAACACTATCAGAGCACGGAAATGTGAAACAAGCCACTCGACTTATGCAGATCATGTAAGAGAACACAAGCGAGAAAGACATTAAAATAGTTTTAACAAAAATTAAAGGCGCATCCTAACCGCACAAGAAAATTATCACATATACAAAAGAAAGGCTGTAAAGAAACTACTACTAAATGATCAAGTGATATGACTAACAAGTCACTGTTTGCACTGACTGAACGTAAAATGGTCTGAAATCCCAATGGATGATTACAAATCCCATTCCTCTCCTAAGTACATAAATAAAAAATCGATGAACAGTCAAATAAATAAAATAAAGTAACAAAATGAAATAAAAATAGATTTTTAAATATCTTTGGGACAAGAAGGCAACAGTAGCCTGTATTCAAGAAGTTAAGAAATATTTGGAAAGAAACACACAAGTGAAAAAGATGCAATAGAAAGAGAGTTTTAAGAAGAAATCATTAAAAATGGATTCCAAGGCAGGAGGGAGAAGGAGACAGGGTCGGAATGGTCTGAGGAGAGAAACGTATTGAAAAGATGCAAAAATACTGGAAGACAAAGAAAGAAGAACAAAGGAGGAAGCACTGAAATTGGCGCGTGCACCTTAGATGACCCAAACGGAAAAGAAAGAAGATAATGAGTATACACACACACGCACAACTTACATGAACCCTCATTAGTCGAACAAAGAAAAAAACTGAGGATGTTGGCAACGCTTACAAAAACGGATAACACTCTAGATACAGAACATGCTGGGTTCAGTGGTATGTTATGGTAACAGAGCGAGCGCAAGAAAAGCAACAAGCTCTCAAACAGTTTCTCAGATTAGAGAAAGTTGTTTGGCCTACAAGTAATAAATCCGCAAATCTGTAAGTACGTTTTCATTTTATTATAAAAACTTCCATGCACTGTTTGATATCTATAACTGCTCGTGCAAACGAGAAAATCATGTAATATCTCAGAAGACCCATTGAAGTTGCCTTATAAATGAGGTGAAACATGTGCAAATATAATAAAAAATAATGTACAGCATCCAAAAGGTGTTTTTATTTTAAACTACTGCAATTTATCTACTGTTACTGTGAGAATGGCCACCAAATTTATTCCTCCGCCACGACCGCCCGATTTCACCCCTAGATACCAAGCGATACTCCTGTATCCTATTGTTTATTTATGTGGCGGGTTTCATTTATTCAGATGGCCTCTAAGACAGAACCAGCTAGTCGTACAGTGCTAATAAACTTTAATTTTTTACAAAGGATTACACGCCTCGGAGCAACGTGGTTGTACTCTCTAACAGATGTAGTTATTACGTTGCCTTACTACACGTCAGACGATGTAGAAGTTATCCAAACCTAAGTCTGCAAACGCCTGGGGTGAATGATGGAACAGGTTCTCAGTGCCTAGCTATTAGTGCCATCTCTCTGTGGCAGATGTCTATGACGTGGAAATATTGCAGAACATGACAGACAAATGGCACAAATGAAGGAATTAGTAGAGGTAAATATGTGAAAAGCAGTGAGAGCGTCAGTAGCATTGAGGAAGGCTACAGCGAACGAAAAAGAGGATGCGATGGTCAGGCGCATAACGAGGACAGGTTGCTGGGTTCTGCTGGGGCGGTGCGAACAGCGCAGTCGGCAAACAAGAAACCCGCAGCGGTCGGACAGCATTCGAGACGGGCCCCGACATTTCCTGACGCGTCACATATCTCATCTCCGCAACGGGTTCTCAACCTTCCTTACTGTTTGTGTTGTAAATACAACTTGCACAACCGACAGGTATCCGTCTCCATGCGTTGTTCATAACTCATCATATGTTAATCTGTTATTTTGTTGCAGTTTGAGTAGTCAAAAGTGTTGCTGACAGCTGCAGTAAGTTTCTACATGACGACCACAGGCTGCGTTGCCGAACCATTCCTCTCGTCGACGGCGCTCCGCGAACCCAGTGAGTGTAGACAGTTCGATATGTGAGCTGTTTGCGTCCCTCTCTGTGTTCCTTTAATGCTGTGTAAACAAAAGATTTATTTTTAGAGATATCTCAGCAACGACAAGGAACGATTTTATTTCGCCGATCAGCTCTCGAACGAGACTGGAATAATAATATCATAGGTATATAAGGAATATTTGGAAGTAAAATAATGGTTCTGCGTCTCACAAGGGTGTCGGAATAAAATATTTAGTAACGACTAGGAACGAATTTTTTCTCTCGCACATCCCGCTGGCAAAACTGTGATAAAGCGCTACACAGACCTGGTAATCGAAAATCGGTTTAAGCCTCTAAGTAGCGCTGGTACGAAACAAGGAAGATATGACACCGTTTCACAAAGAATATGCCGCTGCAAACGGAGTACCCCAAAGAAATGTTGAAAGTGAGCAGCTAGATCCAAACGCTTCGGTAAATCTCGAAAAGCTTCGACGGAACGTGCGTTCAAACTTAGTCATTGCTTACAGTTTTGGGACAATTGTGTCTTAGAGACATTACGTCTGTCTGAAAGTTTTCTGTATTCGTTATCTTAATTTTTATTTCAATAAATTTATCGTTACTCTCCAGTGCCGCATAAAAATAACATTCTCGGGTTATATATTGGACTTACCGTCTTTCTAAAATGTATGCGGAGAAACACGTGGATGGTGTGGTGGCAGTAGTGTACTGCTGTTTCTCCCCCTTTTATTAAGGCATTGAAGGTTTTCGACACGGAAGAACGCAACCAATTATTTTACCGAATTTTGTTTTATTCCTTAATCCAAAAAATCTAAATTTATTTCTGAAATCCTCTTGTTAGTAATGTCTACACCGACAAAAATTTTAATAATGTCTGCAGTTTATGAAAAATTTTACTTTATTGCAGGCGGACTGTCTCTTCCAACAAACGGAATATATATATATATATATATATATATATATATATATATATATATATATATGGCGGCCACTGAGTGACGCGCGTTTCTTTGGCTCGCGAGTTTTTCCGCTCATTGAAGGTGTTACAGAGAAGTGCGGCAGTCCACAACGTGTACATCCGACTATACAAGTGTTACTTGCCGTGGTGTGTTGTTCTCCGTTGATTACCACAAGTGATAAGTGATAAGTGAGTGAAAAATGGGAAGAGCACGAGTAAGCGGCAGCAGGCGAGGCTACAGGGGCGCAGGCAGCGCGGGCGTCCGATCTCCGGCGGCAGGTGAGGCCTCGCTTCCCGACATCGGGGAGCTCGTCCGGTCCCAGGTGAGTGCGGCGCTGCACAGTAAAGACACGCTAGACGTAATAGTGCAATCCATCACGGACTCTGTGACGGCCGCGGTCATGGACAAACTGCAAGAGTCTGTCGGGCGCAACAGCACCGAAATCCAGTCTCTTAAAAAGTCCTTGGCCGCACAAGAGAAAAAAGCCGCCGACCTAGAAGCTAAACTGTCTGCGGCCACCGATGAAATTGAGCAGTATCAGCGAAGGAACAGCTTGCGCTTGTTCGGGGTAGCTGAAAACGATCGTGAAAACACCGACGACCTGGCCATTAGCCTCGTGCGTGAAAAACTTGGTGTGCAGATCGACGTGGCCGATATTGACAGAAGCCACCGTGTTGGGCGCAGGATACCAGGTGCGATGAAACCCAGGCCCATAATAATTAAATTTGTGTCATACCGGAAAAGAGCTGAAGTGTTTGCTCAGAAAAGAAAACTCGCCAAGAGTGGATTTACCCTGAGGGAAGATCTGACGCGCGAAAGACTAAAAGTTTTGAACACTGCGATCACACAGTTCGGCCTTCAAAATGTATGGACCCAGGATGGCAGGATCGTAGTCAAGACGGAAGGAGGGAGGAAAACGGTGACGAACATGTCCGAACTGAAAGACTGAGCGAAATCTCGCGAGACACAAAGTCTCATATTTTACTCTGTCTAATATAAGTTAATTTTTATTCTTTCTTTTCATTTTTTTACGTAAATATTGCTTCGTTATTTCTATATGTACCATAAGTACTCTATTTAAAATCAGTCAATTGTTTCACATAAATATTGCTTCTTTAGTTGCCTATCATAAGTGCTCATTTATATTCATATTGTCAGTCAAACGGGAATTAACATTCTCCATTAACAGGAATCTCCTTAAAACCGCCTTTCTATATCTGTTATTTTCATCCTCGTCACTACCACTACTACTACTACTATCTTTTTCGTAACCACTACTGCCACTTTCCATCTTTCTTTTCGCTCCCTTCTCCGATAGCTCCAGCTTGTTTTTCACCTTTAGCCCACAGACGCTTGAGTCAGTCACGACCTTGGACTCACCTGTAAATATGTCTTCCCCCGCGAAATCCAGCTTTTGTCCCTCTTCCGGCCAGCAGGTAGACGGAGCGCGCTCGGTCCTACAGGCGGCCACAATGGGACGGACCGGTTCCGGCGGCGGGCTCTTTGTGGCCCCTCGCGAACGCTCAGTCGCTAACGGCTCACTTCGACGAGTTCTGTGACCTGTTCTGCCAATCGCTGTTCCATATTATCCTCGTCTCTGAAACTTGGTTGAAACCAAACATTTCTTCCGACGCTATCCGAATCACTGGTTACTCTCTCCTAAGGGCAGATCGTGAAACACGACGCGGGGGCGGTGTGGGTGCCTATATTCGCTCTGATCTGAGACCTACTATACTATGCACATCGGATGCAAAGGGCGAAGGAGAAGCAGAGTTCTTGTTTTTCGAAATAAATACATCAAATCAGAAACTGCTAATTGGAGTAATATATAAACCTCCAAATGTCGGTGCTATGTCCTCCTTTCAGTCTGCCCTGTCCTCGCTCGTGACACTGTATGAACACATAATCATTATGGGCGACACAAACATCGACTTACAGTTAAAATCTCCCTCTGCAGAAAAACTTAGGAGACTGTTCCACTCCAATGATATGAGTTTAACACCGCTGGACCCAACTCATCACACGCCACACAGCCATACACTCATAGATATAATAGCAACAAAGCGACCAGATAAAATAATTCGCGCCAATCAGACATCCGCTCCAGGACTCTCTGCTCATGACGTGATTTTCTTGAATTACTCAGTACATACTACCAAAGAAAAATCTCACCTGGTAACCTACAGAAACCTAAAAAATGTTAACCATGACGCTCTTCAAAAGGATTGCTCAGACATCCCTTGGCATGATATAAGCAATGAACCGACTTTAGACGGAAAAATTCGGGAATTATGTCGCAAAATTATTGCACTGTATGATAAACATGCTCCTCAACGCACTGTCAAGGTAAAGAGAGCTCCCGCTCCGTGGCTCACCACTGCATTACGCCAGTTAATGAATGAACGTGACGCTGCACATAGGGCCTTCAAGCGTAACCCAACTCCCGAGGCGTACGAAGCTTATAGGAAACTCCGAAATAGAACCAAGCAAAGCGTGAGGAATGCCAAAATCAGACATGCCCGCTCTGTCGTATGCGGCATATCAAAACCTGCTGCACTGTGGAAAAAGCTGCGCAGTTTCGGTATAGGGAAGCGAAGATCTGACGCTGTTTATCAAGCGTCTGCAGAAGAATTAAACGATTTCTTCTCAACAGCCGTAAACTGCCACGCAGCGACAAATTACCAGCCCCAAGATATCAATCTCTCGAGAGACAAGTTTTTCCTAAAACATGTCACTACCGGCAAAGTACACAAGGCAATTATGAGAATCTCTTCCGAGGCAGTAGGAAATGATGGAGTGAGCATTGGCATGATTAAGAACGTCGTAAACACTATTACCCCAGTTATCACAGACATCTTCAACCTGTCTCTTGTCAGTAGTACATATCCTACTGAGTGGAAGCAAAGCTTAATTCAACCTATACCCAAGACTGACAACCCTAAGTCGCCAGGTGACTACAGGCCGATCAGCATACTTCCTGCAATATCTAAAGCCCTAGAACACATCGTCCATGAACAGCTGACGGATTACCTCAAAACTCATAACATCGACGACAAATATCAGTCAGGCTTTCGAAAGCACCATAGTACAGCAACTGCATTAATCAAAGTAACTGATGACATTAAACATGCTATGGACAGACGTGAAGCTACCATCCTAACACTGCTTGACTTTAGCAAGGCTTTTGATACAGTTGACTCTGATATATTACTAATTAAAATGAAGCAGCTGAATTTCTCAAACAGCGCAATACACTGGTTCGACAGCTACCTCAAAAACAGAAGGCAACAAGTCATTTGTGGGTCGGAAAAGTCATCATGGAAAAACGTGCGCTCCGGAGTTCCCCAAGGCTCCGTCCTTGGTCCATTACTCTTCTCACTGTACATTAATGATATTTCTTCAGTGATTCACTCCTGCAACTACCATCTATATGCCGACGACATCCAACTGTACATAAGTGCAAGCCCCAAGAACATTGCTGACGCAGTAGCGAGTATGAACGCAGATCTTTGCGCTGTTTCTCGATGGGCACAGAACCTAGGTCTGAAACTAAACCCCAAGAAATCCCAGGTCATACTTATATCTCATCCAAAGTTAATCAGTCGATACTTTCGCGAAACAGTCCCTCAAATACTCCTCAATGGTACCCAACTACCATACCAAAAAACAGTAAAAGACCTTGGAATAATCTTGGATGAACACCTAAACTGGGAAGAACAAACAGTCACAGCTTGCCGGAAATCGCTCTCTTCCCTACATGCAATTCAAAAATTTAGAAAAATATTTCCAACCCATGTTAAACAAAAATTAGTCCAAACACTAGTCTTGCCTAATCTTTACTACTGTGATGTAGTTCAACATGGCACAAATAATGAAAATTCGAGATGCCTCGAGCTAGTGATGAATGCTTGTGTTAGATACGTATGCAACATACGGTTGTATGATCATATCAGTCCTTCATACTCCCAGCTAGGTTGGATACGCCCACATAAGGCACGCGATCTCCACACGATGTGCTTACTTCATCGATTTCTTAGCCACTGGTGCCCCCAATACTTATCTTCTCACATTAAACACCTATCATCATTCCACAACCGCAATACCAGATCGGATACGTCTAGCATCTTGGCTGTACCTTTACATAACACAAAATCTTTCTCCGTGTCATTCTCCATCTCAGCCATACGACTATGGAACGCGCTCCCCTGTGATCTGCGTCTTATCCAAAACCACTCAACATTCAAGAGGGAACTTAAGACTTACATATTAGGGACGGTATAGCCACCATTGTTGTGCCCCCCCTCATCTTTTTCTTTCTCCTCTCCATCATAGCTTCGAATTTTACCATTCCTCTAACCTATCTACCTCTTCTATATCTCTTTCACCCCATTCCATCGTCTTATGTCTCTGCTTGATGAGAATAACTCACAAGCTGCAAGAATATAACGAGTAAATTCCCAACTAGCAATAGGACTGACACTCATAAAAGAAAAATATGTTTACTTTCATATACATAGTCATTATTATTATTATTATTATCATTATTATTATTATTTTTATTATTCTTGATTGTTATAATTATTTTTTGATTGCTATAATTATCATTGTACTACTTTTATAATCTCTATTTTTTTTCTTTAACATTAATACTGTATAACATGTTATATGTCCTAATTTTCTGTAGACACTGAAATTTGTTGAATCTGAGTATGCCTGGTTAGGTGTAAGAGAGGGCCTGAAGGCCCTAATCTTGCCAGGTAAAATAAATGCATAAATATATATATATATATATATATATATATATATATATATATATATATATATATATATTCACTCCCCCCCACAAAAATATGTCAATATGCAGACGAGGTCTGTGTTTACTCCACTGCCGCTTCGTATATCCAGGCCAAAACGGCATTACTTACAACCATAGCATCCATTGATGAGTGGGTATTTGCTAATGGGTTGGAGGTTTCGGTTGAGAAATCAGTAATCCTCCCCTTTTACAAGTTGATATCGGCTCGCATCAATGGTCATACTACGTGTGCACGTTCGATTTCTGGGGATGATTTTTGACTCTCAGTTAAACTGGTCTCGCCTCACATCCGACTCACTGTTACCAATTGTGAAGAAGGCTTAAATGTAACCGTGTGTGGTGGGCAGCGCACCAGAGTAGTTTACTCACCATGTACCGGGGGATTATTCGATCTCGGCTAGGCTATGCCTGTCAACTGTACCACAATGTGCCAAAGATTCATCTCACCAAACTAGGTACTCTTCAACACAGAGCCATTCGTAACTGTCTTGGAGCCATGCTATCGACGCCCAAAAACGCTCTGTTAGTGGAGCAGGGAAGAAGCCCTAGAGTATTCGACGCCAAATGTTGTCGGTAAATTCTGCATTCAAGACATGACCTTTATTTACAGTCCTGTCTACCAAAGTAGAGACTTCATTTACCGACTAAGACCTGCCTCCTGTTGTTGCTGTTGTGGTCTTCAGTCCTGAGACTGGTTTGATGCAGCTCTCCATGCTACTCTATCCTGTGCAAGCTTCTTCATCTCCCAGTACCTATTGCAGTCTACATCCTTCTGAATCTGCTTAGTGTATTCATCTCTTGGTCTCCCTCTACGATTTCTACCCTCCCCGCTGCCCTCCAATACTAAATTGGTGATCCCTCGATGTCTCAGAACATGTCCTACCAACCGATCCCTTCTTCTAGTCAAGTTGTGGCACAAGCTTCTCTTCTCCCCAATTCTATTCAATACCTCCTCATTAGTTATGTGGTCTACCCATCTAATCTACAGCATTCTTCTGTAGCACCACACTTCGAAAGCTTCTATTCTCTTCTTGTCCAAACTATTTATCGTCCACGTTTCACTTCCGTACATGGCTACACTCCATACAAATACTTTCAGAAACGACTTCTTGACATTTAAATCTATACTCGATGTTAACAAATTTTTCTTCTTCTGAAACGCTTTCCTTGCCATTGCCAGTCTACATTTTATATCCTCTCTACTTCGTCCATCATCAGTTATTTTACTCCCCAAATAGCAAAACTCCTTTACTACTTTAAGTGTCTCATTTCCTAATCTAATTCCCTCAGCATCACCCGACTTAATTCAACTACATTCCATTATCCTCGTTTTGCTTTTGTTGATGTTCATCTTATATTCTCCTTTCAAGACACTGTCCATTCCGTTCAACCGCTCTTCCAAGTCCTTTGCAGTCTCTGACAGAATTACAATGTCATCGGCGAACCTCAAAGTTTTTATTTCTTCTCCATAGATTTTAATACCTACTCCGAACTTTTCTTTTGTTTCCTTTACTGCTTGCTCAATATACAGATTGAATAACATCGGGATGGGCTACAACCCTGTCTCACTCCCTTCCCAACCACTGCTTCCCTTTCATACCCCTCGACTCTTATAACTGCCATCTGGTTTCTGTAAAAATTGTAATTAGCCTTTCGCTCCCTGTATTTTACCCCTTCACTTCAAACTGAAGAAAATAAAGTTGTAAAAATGTAATTTGGAGAAAAGCTTTCTTGTACTGCAGCAAGCTTAAAATATTTTGGGCTTCTGAAGACACCAAGGCGGCAGTTCGTTCCACTCTTGGCTGTGAATTCGGAAGTATGTTCTATCCAGCTCCTTGAGACAGTCAGTAGCATGTGTCACAAGTGGCTTTGCTGCATGGGGCCGATTCCTGAACAACTAATGGTTCAAATGGCTCTGAGCACTATGCGACTTAACTTCTGAGGTCATCAGTCGCCTAGAACTTAGAACTACTTAAACCTAACCAACCTAAGGACATCACACACATCCATGCTCGAGGCAGGATTCGAACCTGCGACCGTAGCAGCAGCGCGGTTCCAGACTGCAGCGATAGAACCGCACGGCCACTCCGGCCGGCCCTGAACAACTGCTCTAAGTTGGGGTGGACTGCTGCATTTAAATACCAACGACTGAGGCAACGCCGAGATTCTAACGGGCTGTTGAGGCAGAAGAAGGCGCCGCCGACTTCAGTGTGCTTGTTCACCAATCACACAGACTCTGAATTGGGCTGATATGATAGGTTCCAGTTGATATCCAAATGCCCTCAAGGTTGAGAGTGCCTAACAACTTAGGGTAGGAAATTCAGGGTGATCCATAAACCACACTGTCGTAATCTAACCTTATTCTGACAAAGACCCTGTAAAACTGCACCTGTCAGCCCTCCACGCCTTTACGCTGGGACATTTAAAATACTCAATTGTGTGAAGCCCTTTTACTGCAGGGCTTTCACGTGTGGTAGTCAGGTTTATTTAGAGTGAAATAGTAGGCCCAAAAAGCGCACAGTCTCCTTAAAATGAAAAATATCGTCATCCATTGTGGGCTCTGGTTGGTTAAAACTTCGACGAGGACAGTTAAAATCGACACACATAGTCTTCTTTGGTTAGAACCTAAAAGCAGTATTATTCGCCCAAACTTCCAGCCTGCTGATGGTCAACTATAGTTGCTTTATTGTCATTATAAGATCTGAGGAAGAGTAAAAGACTGCAAAGCCATCCACAAACAAAGACAGTTAACAGGGCTCTTGACTACGGAGAAGATGCCACTGATACCGATTGCGTGCAGTGTAACATTTGGTACACTGCTTTGGGGAAACCCAATCTCCTGGAAATTGCTCTCAGACATATAATCATTAATGCGATATCGAAAGCACCAGTCCTCGAGAAAGGGTTGAATAAGCTAAGGGTGCTGCACCTAAAAGTTGTCTCGTACACTTTTCCAGGTCAGAAAACAAACCAACCAAGTGGTTTCGGCGTCAGAAAGAATCCTGCATCGACGTCTCCAGTAGAATTGTCAGGAATGGAAAGAAAGGCCTGAAACTGCACTGGGAGCGGCAAAAGTGACCTCTGAATTCGAGGAGTCAGACGAGGCGGCCGTTCACCACGCGTTTGAGAGTTTTACTCACAGAACTGGTAAGGGCTACACTCCTATAACCGTTAGGGTCAGTACGATCAGTGTTTGCTTTCCATAATGAACGGAATTAATATTGCCACCTTCCAGTTTATGAGGTACTGTTCCCCATTCGGGGGCAGGGGGTGGGGGAGAGTAATAGGATGGTGACAGAAGGGGTTTCTGACCACCCCTTGTATTAACCATGCCAGATACACTAATAACCATGAAGATCCTGCGCCGATGCGGGACAGAGGCACAATAAAATGATTTATTTTATCGTATGGCTAGGGCCCTTGTCGGGCAGGTCGTTCGCCGAGTGCCGGTCTTTCAATTGGACGCCATTTCGGTGACCTGCAGTCGATGAGGATGATGATGAGGACAGTACAACACCCAGTCCCTGGGAGGAGAGAATTCCCCGACCCAGTCGGGAATCGAACCCAGGCCCAAAGGACTGACAATCCGTCACGCTGACCATTCAGCTACCGGTGGCGGTATGTCATAACATAAATTTTGAAAATAAAAACTTTGTAGTCCTATGTGTAACTTAAGGTGCACCCAGAGTTATCATCTTCAGTTACGCAGAAGAAACAGTCTTGTGAAATCGGATCCAGTAGTGTACAGGAGTGTTTCGTGCCCTCTCGAGTGAGCACGGCTTTGCCTGAAGCTCTAGCCTGGCAGCAGCGTCGCTGTTTAGCCCTGGGGCAGCAGCCCTTGAGGTATGCGCTCGCCGGCACGTTGACGGCCTCTGTCAAGCCCGGGGCGGTTGCCCGGGACCGCACATGCGTCACGGCGAATAGCGCCGTTCATCCGCCAGGCGCCCCAGGCGCGGACTGCGGGCGTAGCTGAGGCGCGTGCGTGCCGCGAGGTGCGTGCTGAGTGCCGACGTGCGTAGAGCCCTCCCCGACCCGGACCCGGTCCCACAGCCGGACGTTGCGTATTGATTCTCCGCTCTGCTCTGCGTCCGCCAGGCCCGTGGCCCCAGGCTCCGTAAACATGGCGGCGCACACTACTGCAGGGATCTACCCTCCCGGGAGTTTGGCGAGCAGGAGTTGCAGCTATAGTGTGCAACATGCTAGCGCTCGCAACAGCAGACAGTGAAATATGCATTCCTGGAAAATGTGGAGGCCACAAATGTTCAGTGCAAACGAGATGCTGGTAACTGTATTGCAGTCGAACACCATTTTCCTTTTTTTTTTTTTTTTTTTTTAGAGTAGTTAAACTATGTGAATTGGCTTCTTTGCTACAACGCATCTGCTCTGGAGCTGAAACATTGCGCCGCGCCAATAATGCTTGCAGCAGCGAGCAGTTCGAGTCAGTAGTGATTTTTGAAATTGGAAGTTTAGGTCGGCTGTGTGAACATACGACGGAAATGGACACATGGAAGCTAAAACGGAAAGTAATCAATATAATTTATATTTAATATGCAGGATGTTCCCAAACTACACTGAAGAGCCATAGAAACTGGTACACCTGCCTAATATCGTGTAGGGACCACAAGCACACAGAAGTGGCGCAACATGACGTGGCATGGACCCGACTAATGTCTGAAGTAGTTCTGGAGGGAAGTGGCACCATAAATCCAACAGCGATGTCCATAAATCCGTAAGATTACGAGGGAGTGGAGATCTCTTCTGAGCAGTACTTCGCAAGGCATCCTATATATGCTCAATAATGTTCATGTCTGGGGAGTCTGGTGGCCAGTAGAAGTGTTTAAACCCATGCCATTAAAAAGCCTCCACCAGCTTGAATAGTCCCCTGCTGACATGCAGGATCCATAGATTCATGAGGTTATCTCCATACACCCACACGTCCATCCCCTCGATACAAACTGAAACGAAACTCTTCCGACCAGACAATATGTTTCCAGTCGTCAACAGTCCAGTGTCGATGTTGACGGGCCCAGGCGAGGCGTAAAACTTTATGTCGAACAGTCATCAAAGGTACACGAGTGGGTCTTCGGCTCCGAAAGCCTATATCGATGATGTTTCGTTGAATAGTTCGCACGCTGACACTTGTTGATGGCCCAGCATTGAAATCTGCAGCAATTTTCAGAAGGGTTGAACTTCTGTCACACTGAACGATTCTCTTCAATCGTCTTCGGTCTCTTTCTTGCATGATCTTTTTCCGACCGCGGCGATGTCGGAGATTTGATGTTTTACCGGATCCCTGATGTTTATGATATACTGGTGATATTCATTCGTGAAATGGTCGTACGGGAGAATCCCACTTCACCGCTACTTCGGAGATGCTGCGTCCCATCGCTCGTGCGCCAACTATAACACCACGTTCAAACTCACTTAAGTCCTGATAACCTGCCATTGTAGCAGCAGGAACCGATCTAACAACTGCGCCAGACACTTGTGTTTTTGCGTTGCCGACCGCAGCGCCGTATTCTGCTTGTTTACAAATGGTTCAAATGGCTCTGAGCACTATGGGACTTAACATCTGAGGTCATCAGTCCCCTAGATTTAGAACTACTTAAACGTAACTAACCTAAGGACATCAAACACATCCATGCCCGAGGCAGGATTTGAGCCTGCGACCGTAGCAGCAGCGCAGTTCCGGACTGAAGCGTCTAGAACCGCTCGGCCACAACGGCCGGCGCTTGTATTAATATCTGTTGAAACATCCCCTTAGAACAGTTATACAGACTGTCCTTAAACTGACACAATATTTTTAGCGCAACACAATCTGACTTTCAATAATCCCTACTAAAGAATGGCCCTGACTAACATTAACCTATACCTTTCACAAATCACTCACCTCACAAAAATCTTCGTTACTCGAACTACTGCAATACAGCGAGCGCCACTACTGCCGGCTAAATAAAAGATTCAAACTACGGAAGTCACTGACTACTGATAGGCATAGTTAGCAACTGAAAGATTTTAATGGAGAACAAACAATGTATTTACCTTAATAGTGTTGAAAAATCATAATATACATAGCAGTTCACGACATCCAGTCTTACAAATTTCAAAACTCCGCCATTTCTCTCCCCACATCCACCACTGCTGGCGGCTCACCTCCAACTGCACAACGCTACGCGCTGTTCACATCCAGCTGCCCAACACTACAATGGCAGACAACAATGCAAACTATCCACAGACTGCACACAGCACAGCCAGTGATTTTCATACAGAGCGCTACGTAACGTTGCCAATAAGAAAACATAAACAGCCTACTTACACTGTATTTGAATATGCGTGCCTATACCAATTTCTTTGGTGCTTCAGTGTGTTTGTTCAGATTAATGCAGGAGATACAAACATCAAAAAGAAATATATTTCCATAAGGAACATATGGTCTCTGATGTCAACTTATGGAACATTTTGCTCGTGGTGATGACGTAAGTTGTTGTGTTAGTGTCACTGAATGGAAATGTGTACTGAGATTCAAATTGCTTTCTCTACGGACTGTACTTATTGGATGTAACTCTGAATGTTAGACAAAAAATGTAGTTTATGAACGACGGGGTGCCACCCTATATCTGCATTGCTGTGAGGAATCATCAGAGTGCTACCTTCTGGAAACGATGAAACTGACAAGGTGGCCCTGTGGCCTGACCACCCGGTTCACGTATATGGATCTCTTCCTCTGGGGGCCTACGGAGCAGCTGCGGTATGAAACCATTGTGGACTCTTAAGAAGACTTCGTCGCTAGAATTTCCGTCGCTTCTGGTGCCACTGTGGAGATGTCAGGAATCTTTGAACGGACACCACAGTCAGTGGTCCGAGGATGTACCGTGTGCTTACAGGCCAGTGGTCGCACATTCGAGCAGTTCCGTGAATTCCACTGCTGTAATTACAATGCTAAACTAGTTTCTACGTGAATAGTCCCAAGCATCAGAAACTGCAGTCAGGAACCATATGCATCATAACTAAATACTAATCTGAGCGAACGGTTTAGGAATACCGTGTATGCCGGTTGCACACACGGCGGATTTTCCCGCAGCGGTCAATTGATCGTCGCCGCCGTTCCCGCAGTGGTGCACAGGAGTAAGTCAGAGCTTGCACATTAAGCAGACGAAAAAACGAGCGGTAAATCTGCCGTTGGCGGTAGCTGTGTGACCGTCTGCTGCCACTGGCGCGACGGCAATTCTACCGCCATGGCCAAAGTAGCGGCGCACTTGACCAAATGCACGCTTACACAAGTAGCGGTTTTTCTACCGTCGACAGCTGTTTATTCAGTGCGAATAGAGTTGAGTCGTGGTGTTCACAGTTGTTAACTGGTTTCTTCTTTCAGACATGAGCAATCTAGACATAGATAACGAAATTTTAATTTCATTAATTCAGTAAAGGCCTGTTCTGTGGGACAAAACCCTCGACATATACAAAGACCGAGATGCTACCAGAAACGCTTGACATGAAGTTTGCAAGGGAATTCGTAGCTACCTTGATGTGTTGGACCAAAGGGAGAGGAATGATTTTGGTAAGTACATGCTTTTTCACATATATGTACTAGAAGAAACTCGATTTGTAGATTCTAGAATTGATGGCGCTCACTCTTTGCAGTGGAACAGGATCTTCACATTGCAGGCGTTTCCTGACTCAATTATTTATTTATTTTTTTATTATCGTGACAACCATGGTGGGCTATTATTAACAAATGTTTTATTTTATAAAAACGAACATTATTGAAAATCAGTAACAATGTCACATTTTTAAAAAGTGTTATTATTTTTGCAACTTACTTCTAGTAATACAATAACGAAAAATAAGTTGTGTGCTGGAATACTTGTGTTCAGTGTGAAGGCGGTCTATTCCACAGTTATCTGTTCTCGACATCATGCCGTTCGGAATGCCCTTATATCATGGACTTTGCAGGAAACGCTTCCTACACTTGTAACAAAATATTTACACAGAATATCTCTCACTGTTTGCTTTGAGGCCTCCTCTTACAGTATTTTCTGCCTGAATATCTTCCAGCCTTATAATTTACGTTGTATCCTCAACAATGTATCCATCTCTATCCCTGACATAATTATGAAGAATAATGCAGGCTTTAACAATGTCATTGGCAAAATGCGGTTGGACATTTAATGGTCGATGGAGTATTCTCCATTTGTTAGTAAGAATGCCGAAAGCACATTCTTTGTACCTCCTTGCTCGGCGCAATCGATAGTTGAAGATTCGTTTGTCAATTGTTAAATGTGTTCCAGAATAAGGCCGTAGTAGATGTTTATGTAGCCCAAATGCTGCATCACCAACAAAAAAATGTGGCACTTTCGGACTTTTCTGTGCCTGGTAGGCACTTCTCATCAGGCAGATTTTTTTGAACTTTCAACACATTTCCACAGCTGAGTCTGTTTGAAAATCGATGAGTCACAATCTTTTCCATAGCTACCAATATGCACATAAACAAATCTGTACTTCGTATCTGCAATGCCCAGTAACACAACTGAGTAGTAGTCTTTATAATTAAAATACATAGATCCACTTTCTATTGGATTCACAATGCGGAAATGTTTTCCATCTACTGCCCCAATGTAATGAGGAAAGTTTCCTGCATGCTCAAATCCATTTCCTACTGGCTGCCACATTTCATTTGTAAAGGGAGGTATGCGCTCGCTTTGCATAACATTCCTCAGTGCTCAACAAACGTCTCTATCACTCTTGCGGTTGAGATTCCTACTCTGATGGAATAATGAAGGTCGGTAAAAGTACATTCACTTGCTAGATATCTGAAAAAAAAATTAAAATGTGAAGAGTTAACGAATTATTATTCACAATTTTTTTGTAGTGTAAAATAACTATTTTGTATTTTATCGCAGCTAATGTAGGCGTTAATTATTTTCATTTTTAGGTAAGGAAGTGATAAAACGATGGAAACATTTACGTCACGCCTTCGCCAAGGCTGAAAAACGGGCAAAAGAAAGCAAAACTAGTGGCTCACAAGCTACAAAAAAAAGGAAGTACATATTTCATGACGAACTCCAGTTTTTAAAGAAAGTATACGAAACAACGAAGACTACAGAATGTTTCAGCGTAGAAGAACAAGGATGAAACTGATGCCCCTTCGCAAGCTCGTCAGAACACAGAACACGAAGTAAACGGAACAACTGGAACAAAGGAAAAACCTTTGTCCGCCACTCAACCTCGAAAGAAGTACAAGAAAATGGACGAAATAGATCTGAGGCTTTTTAAGGCATTGGAAAAAATAGAACCTGAGAAACCAAACTCCCAAATGTCCTTCTACCACAGTCTGCTACCACATACTGAGAAGTTTGATAATAATGAATAGCTACAGTTTCAAATGGAAGTTCTTAGAGTGATTTCCAATATTAAGAATCACTATCAAAGTGACATCACACAATCCGTTTCCCACATCCAGCAACAGAGCCAATCAACGCCATAGCATCTCCAACACCAGACCAATCCACTGTCACCTCAACAACATTTCACTGCTGTCACTTCACAGTACTCACAACCACTACATGTCCCACATTATGCACCACCAACGATTCCCCCAGTTTCAACTCAAAATGCACTATGTACTCCAGTGTCCCAGCCAGAGCGAACGCATTCTGCATTCAGAACTCTGCCTTTGTATCCCTTTACAAGTTCTACATCTCCCAAATTACGACCCACCATCGATTCCCTCGGTGTCTATCGTCGATGAACTACCTACGCCACCTTCCCAACCCACAAAGGAAAAAAAATCTGTAGCCGGGGTGGCCGAGCGGTTCTAGGCGCTACAGTCTGGAACCGCGCGACCGCTACGGGCGCAGGTTCTATCCTGCCTCGGGCATTGATGTGTGTGCTATCCTTAGGTTAGTTAGGTTTAAGTAGTTCTAAGTTCTAGGGGACTGAAGACCTCAGAAGTTAAGTCCCATAGTGCTCAGAGCCATTTGAACATTATGAAAATTTTCTGTGTGTTGAAGGAGGTTTTGAAAGTAGTTCTTCAGTAATTTCGAATTCGTCCCCTACAATGGACATCAATTTCTAATACAATATTGTGTACTAATGTGTGCTTGTTTATTTAAAAATTTTGGTAGCGTAGGTATTTTGTATCTTTCTTCGGAATTTTATTAATAAATACCGTCACTTTAAATAGCCTGCAACACAGTAAGCTGCTGCCGACGGAGATTTTACAGCCGTGTGTGTAAACCCTAGAGTTCTGCAAGCGGCGACGGTCAACTGACCGCGGCGGAAAAAATCCGCTGTGTGTGCAACCGGCCTAAAGATTAACTAGAAGATGCGCGTTGGAGAATCTTACGTGTTACACAAAAGTAAAAATATGAGTCGATATGTCAACTTGACGCGATTAATGTGAACACTCATTGTTAGCGTGGAAACTGGGACGCGGATTAATTTAGGAGCGTCATTACTATATTTATAAGCCGGCCGCGGTGGTCTAGCGGTTCTAGTCGCTCAGTCCGGAACCGCGCGACTGCTACGGTCGCCGGTTCGAATGCTGCCTCGGGCATGGATGTGTGTGATGTCTTTAGGTTAGTTAGGTTTAAGTAGTTCTAAGTTCTGGGGGGACTGATGACCACAGATGTTAAGTCCCATAGTGCTCAGAGCCATTTGAACTATATTTGTAATCACATTAGTACTGAACCAAAATGAACAAAATGTGACTTCTCTGGAATAAACTGATTTTGATTTGTGAATTATAGGCGTGTTCTGTTGTACAAAAGCTAATAACTGCAGTTACGGACATTGTCTTTCATTGCAGAGGATCCTGTCTTTTATTGCAGAGGATCCGTGTCACACGTTATTTAATTCTGCATGGCAGTAAATTACAAACACGCTGCGGGCAGTAGGCTCATGGCATCTTTTGCCAAAAGAGATCTACTTGTAAGTTGTCTCCTTTTGAACGATCCGATTTCCTTCAAATGAAATGATCTGTATCACGAAAGAGGAGGGTGAACTTACATTAAGCAAATCACAAAATGTTGATATTGCCCAAAAATGTTTCGGCATGTGTGTGTGCTGTCATCAGATTGGCGTAATCCAGAAATCAGAACAATATGTTTCACGGAATAATTCGCTTTCGTTCGTTTTCCACTGGGTCTGTCCGATTTACTTGGTCTGTTTTAACTCTGTCTATGATTTTAGATTCCCCTCTCCGCGTTATGTGGGCGTTATGGGGGCTGCAAAATCTGATGCCAGGGCTTCTACCCCAGTGCTTCTAAACCAGCAGTCATTTTCTTCAGGTTTTGATTCCTCAAAGGCTCCCTCTGAGAATTTCTTCTTTTTCCGTTTCCATTTTAATGTCTTGACGTTACAAAGAAAAATGAAATACTTCACAGAATGTGTAGTATAATAAGTAAACGCTAAGAAATAAAAGCAGAAAAAAAGCAGAAAAAATTCTGACGTTCTACAACGCTATGGCGGTACACAATGGTTTGGCTCTGAGCACTATGGGACTTAACTGCTGAGGTCATCAGTCCCCTAGAACGTAGAACTACTTAAACCTACCTAACCTAAGGACATCACACACATCCATGCCCGAGGCAGGATTCGAACCTGCGACCGTAGCGGTTGCGCGGTTCCAGACTGTAGCACCTGGAACCGCTCGGCCACTCCGGCCGGCCAACGTTGGTTGATACGAGGCCGAAGCATTGGTCGTCACTAGCAAAGACAAAAGTAAAGTCAAAGCCTAAAACGATGTTTCTTCCATCACTTGTGGGGGTGTCAAAGAATGTCAGGAAGAGACATGAAGACATACGGAAGGCACTCAACATTTCACCGTAAATAACAAAATTTTTTTAATATGCTCAAAATTGGAGATGTCATATAAACTGGATGAGCGATGAATGTATGCCGAAGTCTAGAGGTTTCCGTGGCTTAGGCAAACGAAAGGTAAAGTTTGGAATTCTAAACAGATCTACGGGATGAATGTATGAAGATCATGACAGAATAATTCGTGACTGAAAAATTAGGCATTAAAACAGTTTTTAGTGTGTGTAATACACTCTTATCGTTTTCCACCTACGAATTAACCTCACAACTCAATAAAACGTTATCTACGAATGATAACATAAATTTTCCGAGAAAGATTTGGACAATAACCAGATTTTGCGGTTTTAATGAAAAGGTGGATAGACATCAACTGCAGCAGACTACAGCCCTCAGGTTATTGCTAATGACATTTATAATGTTACTTATAATCCGTCTTGATTGCAATTTTTTTTTATTCATATGACCGGTTTCGGTTCATTCAGAACCATCTTCAGATCTGTGACAATAATGATACTGATATTTCAGTTACAGGAGTAACCCGTCCAAATCCAGCTACTTTCACATGCAGCATGTGAAAGTTGCTGGATTTGGTTCAAATGGCTCTGAGCACTATGGGACTTAACTTCTGAGGTCATTAGTCCCCTAGAACTTAGAACTAGTTAAACCTAACTAACCTAAGGACATCACACACATCCATGCCCGAGGCAGGATTCGAACCTGCGACCGTAGCGGTCTCGCGGTTTCAGACTGCAGCGCCTAGAACCGCACGGCCACTTCGACCGGCTTGCTGGATTTGGACGGGTTACTCCTGTAACTGAAATATCAGTATCATTATTGTTACAGATCTGAAGATGGTTCTGAATGAACTGAAACTGGTCATATGAATAAAAAAAATTGCAATCAAGACGGATTATAAGTAACATTATAAAATCACTGATTGCTGTTATCCCATCAGACATTATGTCTGTTTTTGCAAAGTTAATGACATTTGGCGAGAGAATCGACGAATAACATGCAAGAAAATTGCATATGAGGCCAGAACGTCTCTGATTTCAGTTTACAGAATCAGAACTGAAAAATTAAGGATGAGAAACATTGCTGCCACATGGGTTCCGCGTGGCCTGCTTGAAGAGCAGAAAACAGGTCTCAAAAGAATCGCAGAATTGCTTCATCGTTATCGAACAGACGGCGAACCGTTTATGAAAAGGTCTGTCGCACTTTATGGAACCTGGATACAAGATTTTGAGTCAAGACTGAAATCTCGGTCGTCACACTGGACAAGTTCCGACTCTCCACGCCCGAAAAACTTCTGCCGATAACAGACAGAGCGCTCCAAGGGACGTTCGTAATAGGCGTGTACTACAAGCTGTTTCTGCCAAACGTTTTGCGCCCGAAAATTCGTCAAAGAAGGCCCGACATGCTTGCAGCAGCTGACATCATTTTGCAATGGGAAATATATTCCCCACCCAACATGCAGTCCTGGTATGAGCCCAACAGACTTAGATTTGTTTCTCAAATTGAAGGAACACCTCCATGGAAAACGTTTTGGTACAACTGATGAAGCTTCCAGTGAGGTGACCGAGTAATCATGCGTAGCTCAACAGCCTGGAATACAGAAGTAGCCAAAACGTTGAGAAGCTGTCGTAAGTTGTCCTAATGTTGAGTTTATGTTGAAGGCCTGTAGGTATTTTGTAAAATAAATTATTTTCTTCAATTCTATCTTACAAAGCTCAGAAAATTTCAAATGACTCTCGTATATTCCAAAGTTTCTCTTATGCCTGTCGGGTGTGTAAAAGTGCTTTATGAAGCCTGTACTATCACGAAAAAGCACAGATGTCAACGCCTCTCACTCGTATGGGGATGAAAGGAATACAATGTGTGTTACTTGGTATGCGGCGTTTACGTTTCCCTTGTTGCCACAAGCCGTGTCTCACGAAGTCCCGCGCAGTAAAAAATAAAATTAAATAAAATAAAAATAAAATAAAAATAAAAAATAAAATCCACTGTAGTATGCTAAGTGCTTTGCATTTGTTTTGAAAATAAGCTTACAGTACAATGCTGAAAAATCTAAAAGGGCTATCCAATGATCTAACTGCCCAGAAGTTGAAAAAAAATGAACTTTGGTTTTGCAGATGGGACCGCTTGCCATTTGTGAAATGGAAAGGCCACTAGGTATGTGTTTCATTTTACAATGTAACGCAAAATGACTGCATCCAGTGTCAATGTCAGAACAAAATGAGTTCTGACAGAGAAGATGAAACCTGCCTGTGTTTTGCATTATAATAAAAACAACACTGTGACCAGCTAACGGGCTACTACCCTTTTGGGATGAAACAGATGAACTGGTCGAAGAAAGCTTTTTTTACATGATATGATTGTAAATTCGTGTCTATTAGCAAACATCTTGAATTCATTACTAAATTGGAAGTATCTTTGATGCACAAAGGCGGCCTCATTGAATCAATTTCCAATCAAAATAGTTCACTTTTAAACAGACTCATTGGAAGACATATTCCTAAATTTATTCTGCCTACAGAAGCGCCAAAATGGCCTCAGAAGAGATTTATCGTTTGTGAGAGTATACTGAGAAGTATATGAGGTAGGACATCGTTTTCTAAAACCCTTCAAAATTTTCATGCTAACGCAAATGCAAGTAAGTAATTTTCGATAAAAAACTATATTTGCAAACATATTTGTTTTTTATTACCAACAACTTCTAATTCTGTCTTCTCTGATGACGACAGACGAAAAAATGTTTTGTTTTGTTAAAATACACATTTTACGAGTAATTTCAGTATAAAAAATAGTCACTGTTGTAGATCCATGTTTCTTCGCAGTATCTCGTAGAAAAAGGATCCTTCTTTTAAATGCAGTAGCCTGACAAGTTTTTTGCGTTAGAATCCACTATGCAAAATTCTGAAAAAAAACTACGAAAAATCAGAATCTCAACTCGATGGGAGACACCCTTTCTGCCCAATCCTCACAGCGTTAAAAAATAAATGATACACCCTGTATATATTGATACCGAAGGGTAATTTCATCTATCGACGTAACTGAGTTTCTTTCATCGCCTATTACATAATATAGTCAAGTACCTAACATACTGTCGTTCAACGCACGCCGCCAACATTTCGATTAAGACTGTACAAGAAATGTAGCTCAAATAGACATTTGGATATGCGAAACTGATTTAGTGTGACAGGTTGTTTAGAATGACTTGTTGAATTACCATTTCTGATAGAAGGTGGCAGTATATTAAGCATTCATCCCACGTAGACCGGTAGAGTCACGCGATAGCGCAATTAGTGTTTTACACCGTAGAGCCCGTGCTGCCTTCTTGGCAGGGACATAGGCAGCGTGTTTGCTTCGCGTGGAACACGCGTCTGCCAAAGCCTACGGACGAGCACTCATAATGAAAAGCGACTACAGCGCTCCAATTTGCGTTACAGATCGTAGCGAGGCTCTTAAAGCTGCTTAATACTTTACGCTATGGTGCCCTGATACATGACAAACATGAACACCTACGTAAAAGAATCTGCATTGCTACCGACAAGTGTTCATCCCGTCTAACTTCGTGCTATGTTGTTCGCATATCTTTTATCAAACAATGATGGTTGGCAGTGAGCATTCCCACACACAAAATAGTTGTATCATCACAAAATGACCGCATTCGCTTTCCTTATACAATACAATCACCTAAAATGTTAACGTCACTCATTTCCGAAAGCTTCGACGATATCGAAACAAGGTTTCACACCCTCCGACTCAGTGTTGCAATATTAAAAGTTTTGGCTGGTTTCGTTGTCTGTTGTTGTTGTTGTGGTCTTCAGTCCTGAGACTGGTTTGATGCAGCTCTCCATGCTACTCTATCCTGTGCAAGCTTCTTCATCTCCCAGTACCTACTGCAACCTACATTCTTCTGAATCTGCTTAGTGTATTGATCTCTTGGTCTCCCTCTACGATTTTTACCCTCCACGCTGCCCTCCAATGCTAAATTTGTGATCCCTTGATGCCTCAAAACATGTCCTACCAACCGATCCCTTCTTCTAGTCAAGTTGTGCCACAAACTTCTCTTCTCCCCAATCCTATTCAATACCTCCTCATTAGTTACGTGATCTACCCACCTTATCTTCAGCATTCTTCTGTAGCACCACATTTCGAAAGCTTCTATTCTCTTCTTGTCCAAACTGGTTATCGTCCATGTTTCACTTCCATACATGGCTACACTCCATACAAATACTTTCAGAAACGACTTCCTGACACTTAAATCTATACTCGATGTTAACAAATTTCTCTTCTTCAGAAACGATTTATTCGGCTCAGCTTGTATAGCCATGTCCCCTTTTGTCTGCGAGAAAGTTTTTTTTTATTTCAAGATACTACGGGGATTCCCCTGGCAAAGACATCACGTAGGCCTACACTATGCACGCATTCAAAAACAACTAATGATTCATGCAGAAATCAACTTAGCCGGCTGGTGTGGCCAAGCGGTTCTAGGCGCTTCAGTCCGGAACCGCGCGACTGCTACGGTCGCAGGTTCGAATCCTGCCTCGGGCATGGATGTATGTGATGTCCTTAGGTTAGTTAGGTTTAAGTAGTTCTAAGTCCTAGGGGACTAATGATCTCAGATGTTAAGTCCCATAGTGCTCAGAGCCATTTGAACCATTTTTGAAATCAACTTAGGGCACTTTTAGACGGGAGACTGCGTGCGACCCGCCTGCAGTGAGCTGAACCAATCAACATAACAAGGAGTCAAATGAGCGCTTTCAGAAGTGGGCGAGTGAGGCGGGTGCATCTGCCCTCTGCAGCTGACACGCCGGCTGTAGGGCGAATCGCGTGATACTCGCGCTACATAGAGAATACGTGCATGCAGACGAGAGCATATGAGCCTAACAGACGACTCTCGGCGTCCATTGTTAGTCTTTTTCAGCTGGCAGTAAAAATGGAGAAGTTGGGTTCTGTGTTTGATGTTGAACAATTGATACATGAAATTCAGGCAACAGCGGCAATTTGGGATTCCTCCAAAGCAGATTATTCTAATAAAAACAAAGAATAGAAAATAATGCGCAGCGTTTATAACACCAACCATGACAGGCTGCCCCAGGTAGAGCAGAAAATGATAGATGAGAATTTCATTTGCATAGCGTACATTATTTTTCAACAGAACTAACTGTATTATTTCTCACATGGTACAATTCCATTCCTTCTGTGCAGATTAATTAGTGCTTTTATAAATAAAAACACACAAACACATTGGGCGTTTCTATTCAGACTGTGTGTGTTTTTACTTACAGTGAGTGAAGTAGTCTGCTGAAAAGCCATTCGAACACGCAGTTTTTAAATTAATTTTATGCTTTGTTCTGTCGGTTCTTGGTAGAACACTTTCATGTGAGTATTATTCCACAACAGCTAAAGAGCTACGCATGAGCGCCATTTTAAATTTCTAGTTTTATAATGAATACGAATATTCTTTCAATGATTTGAGGCTTAACTTTGCTCTGCTGGATTAAAAAAAAAACGCTGTCGAAAGTTTAAATGGTTCTCTTCATTTCTGTAAATTAAGTGACAAAATTTCAGTACTAATTTCTAGCCCGCTGTGCTAGATGATAATTCAGTAGTACATAAGGTATTCCTTAAGTTTTACACACGTCAGTATTGCCACGTACGTTTCCCAACGTCACTGCTGAAATATTCAACAAACTTGTTCCTTGTAACTGTCGATGTGCTTGATCTGCAGTTCAGTGTTGAAATCTTTGAAACCTTCCGACTGTAGCACGTCTTTCAATTGATAACCACCACGAACTCTAACAAAGTTGTGAAGTACGACGCAGACTTTCACGTTTCCCGCAACATCAAGCGAAACGTTCAAAGGTTGCTAGAAAATCCGCCGTTTGTTAGACAGTTTTCCGAAAGTACACTCTATAAATCGTCTGGTTTTAGTCAACCGACAATTGAACACTCACTATCCCAGTGGTAATGCCCTACCTTCAAACGGACGCATTACATTACGTGACAGGACAAAAGCCTCATCTGCAACAAATACGAACGGCATCTTTGGTTCACCTGTTCCAGGCAATGAGCATGGATTTGGCAGATTCAGTGTCTCTTTCCCACGATATTTAGCAAAAACTGAATTTCTGAATAGGGACGAATCAGAACTTTTTCCATATCCGCCTATGTCTACGGCCGAAAAACAATAATTAGAATCACATACGGCGAGGTGAACAATAGAAAAGTATAACTGTAAAACATTGAGCCACTGTCTTCAGGTTGAATCACCTCCACGTGTTTCCCATCCATTGCTCCAATACAATTTGTAAAATCAGCTGCTGCAAAAAAATCCCTTTGAATTTTCTTCCCATTTTTCCTTAGTTGGTGTCGACATAGTGATGTCTCTCGTGTAGTCTCAAATCTCGATGCACACGTCGTTTATTTTTATTATTTTAGATAGTGTTGTAACTCCAGGTCTGAAACCGTAGTAAAAATCTGTCATGGTACATCCTGATCCAAGGTATCCGTAAAGATATAAATATTAATTTCATAATTGAAGTGCATTTTAGGATTTTGTTCTGTAAAAATTCTTTCTGTATTGAATTCCAAAAAATAATCTACAAAAGAAATGGAAAAATATAAGACTGTCTTTTGTGAGAGATTTTCGCAAGACAAGAAATTCGAAATCAGATTCTATTGGGGGTGGAATGTCGAAATATATGTTGTTGTTGTTGTTGTGGTCTTCAGTCCTGAGACTGGTTTGATGCAGCTCTCCATGCTACTCTATCCTGTGCAAGCTTTTTCATCTCCCAGTACCTACTGCAACCTACATCCTTCTGAATCTGCTTAGTGTATTCATCTCTTGGTCTCCCTCTACGATTTTTACCCTCCACGCTGCCCTCCAATACTAAATTGGTGATCCCTTGATGCCTCAGAACATGTCCTACCAACCGATCCCTTCTTCTGGTCAAGTTGTGCCACAAACTTCTCTTCTACCCAATCCTATTCAATACTTCCTCATTAGTTATGTGATCTACCCATCTAATCTTCAGCATTCTTCTGTAGCACCACATTTCGAAAGCTTCTATTCTCTTCTTGTCCAAACTATTTATCGTCCATGTTTCACTTCCATACATGGCTACACTCCATACGAATACTTTCAGAAATGACTTCCTGACACTTAAATCAATACTGGATGTTAACAAATTTCTCTTCTTCAGAAACGCTTTCCTTGCCATTGCCAGCCTACATTTTATATCCTCTCTACTTCGACCATCATCAGTTATTTTGCTCCCCAAATAGCAAAACTCCTTTACTACTTTAAGTGTCTCATTTCCTAATCTAATTCCCTCAGCATCACCCGACTTAATTAGACTACATTCCATTATCCTTGTTTTGCTTTTGTTGATGTTCATCTTATATCCTCCTTTCAAGACACTGTCCATTCCATTCAACTGCTCTTCCAAGTCCTTTGCTGTCTCTGACAGAATTACAATGTCATCGGCGAACCTCAAAGTTTTTATTTCTTCCCCATGAATTTTAATACCTACTCCGAATTTTTCTTTTGTTTCCTTTACTGCTTGCTCAATATACAGATTGAACAACATCGGGGAGAGGCTACAACCCTGTCTTACTCCCTTCCCAACCACTGCTTCCCTTTCGTGTCCCTCGACTCTTATAACTGCCATCTGGTTTCTGTACAAATTGTAAATAGCCTTTCGCTCCCTGTATTTTACCCCTGCCACCTTTAGAATTTGAAAGAGAGTATTCCAGTCAACATTGTCAAAAGCTTTCTCTAAGTCTACAAATGCTAGAAACGTAGGTTTGCCTTTCCTTAATCTTTCTTCTAAGATAAGTCGTAAGGTCAGTATTGCCTCACGTGTTCCAGTGTTTCTACGGAATCCAAACTGATCTTCCCCGAGGTTGGCTTCTACTAGTTTTTCCATTCGTCTGTAAAGAATTCGTGTTAGTATTTTGCAGCTGTGACTTATTAAGCTGATAGTTCGGTAATTTTCACATCTGTCAACACCTGCTTTCTTTGGGATTGGAATTATTATATTCTTCTTGAAGTCTGAGGGTATTTCGCCTGTTTCATACATCTTGCTCACCAGATGGTAGAGTTTTGTCAGGACTGGCTCTCCCACGGCCGTCAGTAGTTCCAATGGAATATTGTCTACTCCGGGGGCCTTGTTTCGACTCAGGTCTTTCAGTGCTCTGTCAAACTCTTCACGCAGTATCATATCTCCCATTTCATCTTCATCTACATCCTCTTCCATTTCCATATTATTGTCCTCAAGTACATTGCCCTTGTATAGACCCTCTATATACTCCTTCCACCTTTCTGCTTTCCCTTCTTTGCTTAGAACTGGGTTTCCATCTGAGCTCTTGATGTTCATACAAGTCGTTCTCTTATCTCCAAAGGTCTCTTTAATTTTCCTGTAGGCGGTATCTATCTTACCCCTAGTGAGATAGGCCTCTACATCCTTACATTTGTCCTCTAGCCATCCCTGCTTAGCCATTTTGCACTTCCTGTCGATCTCATTTTTGAGACGTTTGTATTCCTTTTTGCCTGTTTCACTTACTGCATTTTTATATTTTCTCCTTTCATCAATTAAATTCAATATTTCTTCTGTTACCCAAGGATTTCTACTAGCCCTCGTCTTTTTACCTACTTGATCCTCTGCTGCCTTCACTACTTCATCCCTCAAAGCTACCCATTCTTCTTCTACTGTATTTATTTCCCCCATTCCTGTCGGTAGAGTATGCTGATATCCTTTCATTTTTGACCCCAGTTTTGGAAAACAAACAGTACGTAATGTTGCATCTCTTTTTGTTTCCAAGTGTGAAAGTCTTTTCTTGTGTAAAATTCGTATTAGTGACGCGCAACAGCATTGTAGAAATAACAAACAAATAATTTCGAACAAATATTTAGCAGTGCAATAAGAACGAATGGTTTCCGTTCCAGAACGGTGTCAGACATTTCTGATGATGACGATTCGTCGCTAGATGCAGGGGAATGTGAAAATGGTCAGCGACATGAACGACACAGTGAGGCTGCTAATGAACGAGACCACGGAAGAAATGGAAGCCTAGCAGCACAGATGGAAAGCAGTCCGATATCGGTAAGCTTTGCGACGATCTACACACAAGTATCGAGCAACGGGACCGTTCAGACGAGCAATCTACAGACGAGGAGAGTCAGTGACAAAAGATATCCCTAAAGACATGAAGTTGCAAGCCAATAGAAAACCACTGTCGCCACATTCGTCAGTCAACACTGCCCCAAGAACAAACTTCATGCAACAATTCTTCTGTCTCATAGACCTGCTCTGTCAAATCATTGGAATGAATAGATTTTTCAGCAGATTGCAGATTACATATAACAAATAAGATTGTATTTTGACACCATGTGGAGAAAAGAACCAACAATGAACATTTTTTCGCTTCAATGCATTATTTAATTTTCTGCTTACCTTAATTTCAAGGCGATGCTCTCCTCAAGAGAAAAGCATTTCGTCATGTTGGTATCTTGCACATTGAAATGTGGTTTCAAAATAGCGAAGAGTTGTTCAAACGATGACACTGGCATGCGCTAGAAATTAAAAAAAAAAAACTCTTGTCGATATTTCCGAAGATCGTCATGTAGACAAATACACCCAATCTGGTGTTAGTAATAGTGTGGCACCATAACTTACTCCTCTTCCTCCTCTTCCGTTTTCTTTAATACAGCCAGAACTGCGACAGCAGCAAATTCTTTCACCTCTAGCGTGTTACGAGACTCACTGACTGGGAAACAAATGTGGTGTGAGGTCAGGCTCGCGTGAACTGCTGGCTTAGCCACAGTCAGCCGCCCCACAGCTGTCGTGAGCTGCTCGCGGTCTCCCATCTACAAGTGCACTCAAGATAGCGTTAAAATATGTTCAAAAATCAACAGGGATGCGTTTCAAAATCATATGAATAATGTGTAGGCCAACGTGCTGTGGATGCTGGGAGCTTTGTGAAACAAGGTGTTTTTTTCTTCAAGAAAAGAATAAAGAATATGAATTTGCCGGCCCCTGAAACTGCCGCCCGGGGCAAATACCCCGGTCCCCCCCCCCCCCCCCCCCTTAATCCGGGACTGGAGAGAGAAAGAGATGGAGAACGGGAATAATAAAACAGTCAGGAAAAAAGCTATAGTGGAACACGTAATTTTTATCATAATGAAAATGAAAGGGAGACTGGATATGTAACCAACAGAATCGCTGGTAGATGGACCGAGGAAGTACTTTGGTGGATTGCGAGGATAAGAAAAAATCGATGTGACGACCTGACTGAAGTTTGGTACGGTAGATGACCTTAGTAAACGTACAGGAACAAAGAGTAAACGTCTAACTGAAAATCGTAATGCATGGAGAAGCGTGAAGGAGGCCGTTAAGGAAAAATGGATTGTTAATGGTTAATCATGACAACTATAATGTAATATTACGTCGCTTGTGTGTATCAGTAACAAATAGTGAGGCTGTTTCGATTGTGCTTCTCAGGTAGCGGGAGCAGACTACCAAATTAATCAGCTCTTCCCTAGCTCCGCCTCTTGTGTTCAACACATAACCTTAAGATCTGGGAAAACTAGTTAGATTTACTGAAATTCCCCGTTTTCTTCAACTATACGTCGTGAAAAGCTAATACATAACCAGAGAGACACGTGTGAGGAGCATGCCCAAATGTTGGGGTAGTCACATGAATTTAATACAGCGCTGATCTGGTAGACTTTACAATCCTCACGAACACGGAAACTTACGTTATTACCTCATGGGCCGAGTTCTTTATATTTGCTTATTTGGAACTGCGATGCTGAATCCCTGCTACACGACTCATGCAGAGAGAAATTCGTGCATGGAAGAATAGTTACCATTCATAGGTAAATTTCACAACGATTTGATTATAATTATCGTACTAAAGAGTCACTTTCTCTGTGAGGAGACATCAGGACGATAATGACTGTGATGTATTGTCTTAGGACTAATATTTCTGGTACAATAGCACGGCCGTATACAGTATTTGCGAGACACGAGTGTGAACCTGTACGTTTGTTAGAGTACTTCGCTGATTTCTTGGCTGTGTTCCTAGCCTTCCTGCGACTTTGGAGCTGAGTTACACAACCAATTGCAGCGGTGAGACACATCTCTTATTGAGTTGCAAAATGTTAATAACTGTTCATTCCAGCATTATTTCTCTGACATAGTGTCTGTACAAGAGAATAAAATGCCCTTTCGATATTATTTGGAACTGAGACTTTCACGCGATATTTATTTTATAATGTAGCAGATACTTGTGCATAAATGCGCCAAGTAAATACGTTAACGTGGTAAATATTATATGCCTGTCTATAAGAAAGAGAAAAATGAGTACAGGAAAATAATGCAAAATTATGGACAGTTATATGATAGGCTATAAATCGTTAATTTACTGCATGATATAACCCAAAAAAACCCCCCATGAACCATGGACCTTGCCGTTGGTGGGGAGGCTTGCGTGCCTCAGCGATACAGATAGCCGTACCGTAGGTGCAACCACAACGGAGGGGTATCTGTTGAGAGGCCAGACAAACGTGTGGTTCCTGAAGAGGGGCAGCAGCCTTTTCAGTAGTTGCAAGGGCAACAGTCTGGATGATTGACTGATCTGGCCTTGTAACAATAACCAAAACGGCCTTGCTGTGCTGGTACTGCGAACGGCTGAAAGCAAGGGGAAACTACAGCCGTAATTTTTCCCGAGGGCATGCATCTTTACTGTATGATTACATGATGATGGCGTCCTCTTGGGTAAAATATTCCGGAGGTAAAATAGTCCCCCATTCGGATCTCCGGGCAGGGACTACTCAAGAGGATGTCGTTATCAGGAGAAAGAAAACTGGCGTTCTACGGATCGGAGCGTGGAATGTCAGATCCCTTAATCGGGCAGGTAGGTTAGAAAATTTAAAAAGGGAAATGGATAGGTTGAAGTTAGATATAGTGGGAATTAGTGAAGTTCGGTGGCAGGAGGAACAAGACTTCTGGTCAGGTGACTACAGGGTTATAAACACAAAATCAAATAGGGGTAATGCAGGAGTAGGTTTAATAATGAATAGGAAAATAGGAATGCGGGTAAGCTACTACAAACAGCATAGTGAACGCATTATTGTGGCCAAGATAGATACGAAGCCCACACCTACTACAGTAGTACAAGTTTATATGCCAACTAGCTCTGCAGATGACGAAGAAATTGAAGAAATGTATGATGAAATAAAAGAAATTATTCAGATTGTGAAGGGAGACGAAAATTTAATAGTCATGGGTGACTGGAATTCGAGTGTAGGTAAAGGGAGAGAAGGAAACATAGTAGGTGAATATGGATTGGGGGACAGAAATGAAAGAGGAAGCCGCCTGGTAGAATTTTGCACAGAGCACAACATAATCATAACTAACACTTGGTTTAAGAATCATGAAAGAAGGTTGTATACATGGAAGAACCCTGGAGATACTAAAAGGTATCAGATAGATTATATAATGGTAAGACAGAGATTTAGGAACCAGGTTTTAAATTGTAAGACATTTCCAGGGGCAGATGTGGACTCTGACCACAACCTATTGGTTATGACCTGTAGATTAAAACTGAAGAAACTGCAAAAAGGTGGGAATTTAAGGAGATGGGACCTGGATAAACTAAAAGAACCAGAGGTTGTACAGAGATTCAGGGAGAGCATAAGGGAGCAATTGACAGGAATGGGGGAAAGAAATACAGTAGAAGAAGAATGGGTAGCTTTGAGGGATGAAGTAGTGAAGGCAGCAGAGGATCAAGTAGGTAAAAAGACGAGGGCTAGTAGAAATCCTTGGGTAACAGAAGAAATATTGAATTTAATTGATGAAAGGAGAAAATATAAAAATGCAGTAAGTGAAACAGGCAAAAAGGAATACAAACGTCTCAAAAATGAGATCGACAGGAAGTGCAAAATGGCTAAGCAGGGATGGCTAGAGGACAAATGTAAGGATGTAGAGGCCTATCTCACTAGGGGTAAGATAGATACCGCCTACAGGAAAATTAAAGAGACCTTTGGAGATAAGAGAACGACTTGTATGAATATCAAGAGCTCAGATGGAAACCCAGTTCTAAGCAAAGAAGGGAAAGCAGAAAGGTGGAAGGAGTATATAGAGGGTCTATACAAGGGCGATGTACTTGAGGACAATATTATGGAAATGGAAGAGGATGTAGATGAAGATGAAATGGGATATACGATACTGCGTGAAGAGTTTGACAGAGCACTGAAAGACCTGAGTCGAAACAAGGCCCCCGGAGTAGACAATATTCCATTGGAACTACTGACGGCCGTGGGAGAGCCAGTCCTGACAAAACTCTACCATCTGGTGAGCAAGATGTATGAAACAGGCGAAATACCCTCAGACTTCAAGAAGAATATAATAATTCCAATCCCAAAGAAAGCAGGTGTTGACAGATGTGAAAATTACCGAACTATCAGCTTAATAAGTCACAGCTGCAAAATACTAACACGAATTCTTTACAGACGAATGGAAAAACTAGTAGAAGCCAACCTCGGGGAAGATCAGTTTGGATTCCGTAGAAACACTGGAACACGTGAAGCAATACTGACCTTACGACTTATCTTAGAAGAAAGATTAAGGAAAGGCAAACCTACGTTTCTAGCATTTGTAGACTTAGAGAAAGCTTTTGACAATGTTGACTGGAATACTCTCTTTCAAATTCTATAGGTGGCAGGGGTAAAACACAGGGAGCGAAAGGCTATTTACAATTTGTACAGAAACCAGATGGCAGTTATAAGAGTCGAGGGACATGAAAGGGAAGCAGTGGTTGGGAAGGGAGTAAGACAGGGTTGTAGCCTCTCCCCGACGTTGTTCAATCTGTATATTGAGCAAGCAGTAAAGGAAACAAAAGAAAAATTCGGAGTAGGTATTAAAATTCATGGAGAAGAAATATAAACTTTGAGGTTCGCCGATGACATTGTAATTCTGTCAGAGACAGCAAAGGACTTGGAAGAGCAGTTGAATGGAATGGACAGTGTCTTGAAAGGAGGATATAAGATGAACATCAACAAAAGCAAAACAAGGTTAATGGAATGTAGTCTAATTAAGTCGGGTGATGCTGAGGGAATTAGATTAGGAAATGAGGCACTTAAAGTAGTAAAGGAGTTTTGCTATTTGGGGAGCAAAATAACTGATGATGGTCGAAGTAGAGAAGATATAAAATGTAGGCTGGCAAGGAAAGCGTTTCTGAAGAAGAGAAATTTGTTAATATCCAGTATTGATTTAAGTGTCAGGAAGTCATTTCTGAAAGTATTCGTATGGAGTGTAGCCATGTATGGAAGTGAAACATGGACGATAAATAGTTTGGACAAGAAGAGAATAGAAGCTTTCGAAATGTGGTGCTACAGAAGAATGCTGAAGATTAGATGGGTAGATCACATAACTAATGAGGAAGTATTGAATAGGATTGGGGAGAAGAGAAGTTTGTGGCACAACTTGACCAGAAGAAGGGATCGGTTGGTAGGACATGTTCTGAGGCATCAAGGGATCACCAATTTAGTATTGGGGGGCAGCATGGAGGGTAAAAATCGTAGAGGGAGACCAAGAGATGAATACACTAAGCAGATTCAGAAGGATGTAGGTTGCAGTAGGTACTGGGAGATGAAAAAGCTTGCACAGGATAGAGTAGCATGGAGAGCTGCATCAAACCAGTCTCAGGACTGAAGACTACAACAACAACAACATAACTCAAAATACAATGTTTTTTGGGTCACTTTCAATGGCCTTAGCTTGTTATTTATAAACCCGTCTCATAATGCCATCGCAGCGTAATTTACTAGAACAGAGACTCAACAATACTATCAAGTCCAGTACAAAACCTAAAAAGTTGTTTTCCATATCGAAAAAATAGCGACTTCTGAGATGTTATGGGTATCGCAACATAAGCGAAATGGCCTTTATTTTCCTCTTTAAAGCTATAAACAGATTCATTCCAGATATCGGATGTAAATGATTAAATGCCTGAGAAAGGTGTAAATGAAATGCATGGAACTTTTGAACGCTATCTACATAGCTGTGCTAGCGTTGTAATGATATTCAAAATCTGTAGAGAGCTTACGGAAAAACATTTCGACGTTCCTAATTCACGTAACCTGGGAGGGAATATATATTGATGACATAAATCCTTCACATGTAAGTGCTCACTCAAAAGACAACTCTTTCCTATGGGCACAAAAATCATGCTCTCGTTATAACCTTAGAAATGATCTTGGCGCACATTCGACGCTACACACCGGGAGACGGGGCGAACGTGCTAATACTATTGTTAACAGACACGGAAATAATGAGTTCACTGAATCACACACATTATATTTACATGCAACACATCTTCCGAAAGAGATTCACTGTTCACGGAATTTTCACATCGCTTTGGTGATTTCTGTTTTCGAGGAAGGATTACGGTTTCCACAACAGTCTAATGGAGACCAGACTTCGTGATACAATGATACAGTATATTCAAAAGCGTACGAACATGTTCCAACAGTACTGTATGAAACTTTTCGGTGATGTATCATGGCATTGACGCACGGTGATGTGAAGCAAGGACAGGATAACACTCAAAACATAAACAGCAAATAAACATCAGTCACTGCAGAATCAACGTACCGGTACGTCATTTCTAGTGGTGGGCTTCTCTACTAGTGACCGAAAAAATACAGTTCAATATTGGTTTGTGACGCAAAGAAGGGATTTTCTGAAAGAAGATATTTCACTATAAAAATAACGCGAAGGAAAATAACAAATTTTGTATTATAACCGACAAATCTTCACGTAGGAGTTATAAACGTTTATGCTCCGTAGTATGAATATAAATATTGCACAAACCTCCCGGCCGGCGCCGTGGCTTAGTTGGTTAAAGCGCCT